>NW_026596088.1:9102663-9126237 GCF_907164565.1 Psammomys obesus | reverse complement strand
TTTCTTTCTTTCTTTCTTTCTTTCTTTCTTTCTTTCTTTCTTTCTTTTTTGAGACAGGGTTTCTCTGTGTAGCCTTGTCTGTCCTGAAACTCGCTCTGCAGACCAGGCTTACCTCAAACTCTGAACTTCGCCTGCCTCTGCCTCCTGAGTGCTGGGCTCAAAGGTATGCGCTGCCACTGCCTGGTTTTAGTTTCAGTTTTGTAAGTGTCAGAGAATACAAACCCAATCCAAACCCCCATCTGGCAGTTTAAGGATTTATTTTATTTGACAGGTTCTGTCTTCACGGTGGGATAGAATGGTGGAGCGGGAGAGCTCACATCATGATGGCAAAGAAGGATCCAGAGACACAGGGACACACAGAGAGAATGCCTGTGCTGGCATGCTCCCTCCTTCCTCTTATTCCCCTTCAAATCCCCAGCCTGCAGAATGGCTCTGCCCACCCTGAATGGATCTTCTTAGTCCTTACAGACACAGGTGAAAGCACGCTTTATGAATTGCTTAGTATTCCAGACCTGACCACCAAGATTAACTAGCAGGTTGAAGGGGGAAGCATCAACCCTGTCGGCTTGTGAGGTAAACAGATGTCCACTGTTGTCCTCCCACGTGATTGTCCTTAAGCGCTGTGTGGAAGCACTGGGCTTGTCCCATTTCTCCCTCTCAACCACACAATGAGGTATTTATTCCCCCATTTTCCACATGAACAAACAGAGTCTCAGAACTTAGTCCCTTGTCTAGGTTGGATGGACAGTTGAACTGGCCGGGTAGGGATGCAACCTGTCTTGGAGCATCTTATTCCTACACAGGGAAAGCATCTGCCAGTGCCACAACTACTGTTTATCTATTATTACTGTATATGTATGGTGTGTGTGTGTGTGTGTGTGTGTGTGTGTGTGTGTGTGTGTGTGTAGGATAGAGGGCTATAAAGGCCAGTCTGTGTTTAGACAACATGGCACTGATATGGATATCCAAGCATGGGCCAAGATGGAAAAAAAAATGGCTGACCTTCGATGTTCAGGGACATGATGGTATAATCTTTTATTTAACTATTTCTGACAGAATTCCACTTTTGTGTAAGTCTGTATCAATATAGCCTTTAGGTTAGATGAGAGAGCAGTTACCTTCACCTTTGCCAGTGTGTCTGTCTGGAGACCCATGTGCCTGCTTCCATGTGGCTCATATGTCAATCTTAGTGTATGCTTATGTTTTCCTGTGTGCTGGTACATGCCTGCCTAGTGGTCCATGTGCTGGTAAATAAAGTATGTAAGTAAGATAGTCTTATCTATCATGCTTTGCATTCTCTTCAACCTCCCAGCATGCTGTGACCCTTCTCTGTTTCTGGTTTCCAAGCTTGGATCTCAGTGTGTGGGGAGCATGTGTGTGCCACACACCTGTGCCAGAAGACAACTTTGTGGAGCCACATCTGTCCTAACTTTTTGTAGAAATCAGGGATTGAACCCAGGCAAACCTTGGCATGGCAAACCTTGAGCCGTGGTTGAATTCAAATACTTTATGTAGCCAAGGACAATCTTGAACTGTTGGTTCTTCTACTTCTACCATTCAAATGCTGGGAGAACAGAAACATGGCACCTCACAGTTTATGCAGTTCTGGGTCTTGAGCACAGGGGCTTCATGCATGTTAGACAAACATTCTACCAACTGAGCTGCAGCTCCAGGTTACCACCAGGCCTTCTGGTGTCTTTCTTTAATCAGAAGTCTCTGCTCCAAGATGCATTATTGACACCTGTTGGATCTGTCAAAGCAAAGACACAAATCTAGAGCATCTTTAATGTGAACAGTACTCCTTTAGATTCAGGCTGACTTGGTGTAGTGCACAACCAAACATGAATTGGACAGAAACTGCAGTCAGATGTTTATTGCATGGTAGTTCAACGAGTAAAAGGGATCTCTGGCACTGTAACCTCTGTGGCCTCTGGAACAGAGATGTGTTGGATGCTTGGAGTTGGCTGGTTTGTGTTGACAAGCACCAGGTTAATAGAGAAGCAATGCTTTTCTTTGGCTTGCTTCTTTTTGCTGTTAGGTTGGATCTTGACCCTTGGCTTTGTGGCCCCTGCAGAGGCTCGCTTTGAGGCCACTGAATGCGATGTTGTCACAACTGATCCAGAGGGTACCTCTAGGGAATCTGTAGAGAGTACCTTTGGGGAATCTGCAGAGGGTACCTTCAGAGAACCTGCAGAGGGTACCTTCAGGGAATCTGCAGAGGGTACCTTCAGGGAACCTGCAGAGGGTACCTTCAGGGAATCTGCAGAGGGTACCTTCATGGCATCTGCAGCGGGTACCTTTAGGGAATCTGCACAGGGTGCCTTTATGGCTGATGCAGTGGGTGCATTCCTGGGAATGCACAGGAATGGGCAGACATTATTTTCCACCCCATATGCTTGAAGAATAGCCTCGGGGTCCTCACGGAAACAGAGTTCTGTGGCCTTGGGGATAGGAACATGTGTCTGTGGCTCCCTTGTTTCGAGGGAGCACAGTTCCAGGCGGTAGCACTTTCTAGGAGACTGCTTGGACGGATTCTTTACTGTATCCTGATTCTTGAGGAAGGATGCTCTGGGCTTGTCGGCCTTGGAAGACTTGGTGGTGGGTTTGGGGGCTTTGGAAGATGTCTGGAGCATGACGTTAGGACACTTGCTTAGAGTTTGGGAAAGCGATCTTGGCTGTCATCAAGGAGGGGTGTCCTGTGATGCGTCAGGTGGCTCCAGTCTGGGTCAAGGCAACACAGGAGGCAGTGGCTCACAGGTGGCTGAAGGGGCAGAGACCCCCTGGAGAGAAGCTGTCACTGAGGTGACTACAGAGGCCACCCCATTCCTACAGGAGAATAATTTGTGAGACTGGAGCAGGAATTCTAGAAAAAAATATCTTTCAAAAGGGAGGCTCTCTTTTCTTCTTGGATATAATTCTACTTCTCAGTCACTTATCTACTTATTCATTTATTTATTCATATGTTCATCCATTCACCCCTCCATCTACATACTCAATTCATTCACTTCTCATTTCCTCGTAGGCTGATTCATATAGTCAACCATTCATTCTACATCATTAACTGACTCAGACTTTCATTAATTAATCCAATAAATGCTGGACTGCTAAAATTGGAAATATCTACAAAGGGTTATGTGCATGCTAGGCATACTGACAAGGATAGCACTCAGCTTAGGGGCCATCGAGCTTCTCTGTGGCTCAGGGCTGAGGAGACATTAAGCGGTTCAAGGCTAAAGAGACAGTAGTTCAGGAACAGGAAGCTGTTCAGTGGTTAAGAGCTCTTGATTACAATTGCTGAGCACCTGAGTTCAATTCCTCATACCCAAATGGCAGCTTAAAACCATCTATGACTCCAGTTCCAGGGAACCTACCAATCCTTCTGGTCTCCATGGACACCAGGCACACATGCAATCCATATATAGAAAGAGAGAATGCAAGCAAAATGCTCATATACATAAAATATAAACAACAAATCTTTAAAAAAAAGTCATCTTAAGCCTCTTAACATTTCCATGAGGAAAGTGATTATTATAGACTAAATATTTGTAACCCTGCCCCTATATTCTTATGGTGAAGCCTGCATTTGGGGGGTGTTGTGTAACTGTCCTTAAGACTAAGACAGTTTTAAAGAGAGGGTGTAAAGATTCACTCTATAAACAACTCTCTGCTTTCAGGAAGTCCCTGAAACTTAACAGATTCACAAGTTTCCACACCCTCTAAGCTTATATAAGTTGTGATATGAGCAGAAGCTCTGAGCACTCAATAGCTTTTCCAGTCCAAAGTTAAAAACTGCCACCACAATCCCCCTAAAACATAAGTCTGTCATATCAATACCCCATGACCTGGTATCAATTTCTGTCATAGTTAGAGTTTCTTTTGCTGTGATAAAACACCATGACCAAGAGCAACTTGGGCAGGAAAGGGTCCATTTCATCTTTTGGCTTGTAGTCCATCATCTAGGGAAGCTAAGTCAGGCACTGAAGCAGAGACCATGGAGGAGTGTTGCTTATTGGCTTGCTCTCTATGGGTTGCTCAGCCTGCTTTCAGATGCACCTAGGACCACCTGACCAGGGTGGCCCCACCCACAGTGGTCTGGATCTTCCCACATCAATTGATAATTCAGAAAATGTCCCAAAGACTTGCATACAATCCAGCCCCCTCTCCTCTCTCTTCCCTCCTTCTCTCCCCCTCTCTCCCTTGCCCTCCTTTCCTCCTTCTTTCTCTTCCTTTTTGAGATAGGGTCTCTGTATGTGGCACTGGCTATTCTGAAACTCATTCTGAGGCCAGTCTGAGACTGGCCTCAGACTCAAGAGATTCCCCTGCCTCTGCCTCCTGGGTGCTTGGATTAACGGTGTGTGCCATCATTACCAGACCTTGGAGACATTTTTTTCTCTTTCTCTTTCTTTCTTTCTTTCTTTCTTTCTTTCTTTCTTTCTTTCTTTCTTTCTTTCTTTCTTTCTTTCTTTCTTTCTTTCTTTCTTTCTTTCTTTCTCCTTCCTTCCTTCCTTCCTTCTTTCTTTCTCTTTTTTCTTCTTTCCTTTCTCTCTTTCTTTCTTTCTTTCTTTCTTTCTTTCTTTCTTTCTTTCTTTCTTCTTTTTTCTCTCCCTCACCTCTTTCTCTCTTTTTAAATTTTTTTTATTTTTTATGGTTTTTCAAGACAGAGTTTCTATGTTTAATAGCCCTGGATGTCCTGGGCTTGCCTTGTACACCAGGGTTGGCCTCGAACTCACAGAGATCCTCCTGTTTAAATATATAGGTGACTTTGTGTAGCTCTAGCTGTCTTGGAACTCACTCTGTAGACCAGGTTGGCCAAGAACTCACAGAGATCTGCCTGCCTCTGGCTCCCAAGTGCTAGGATTAAAGGTGTGCACCACCATGCTTGGAAGCATTGTCTTAATCAAGCTTCCCTCTTGTCAAATGACTCTAGCTTGTGTCCAGTTGACATTAGACTAACCAGGCCAGCTGCTGAGGAGAGAAGACTAACTTATAAGGCTGCCTGCAAGTTGAGTAGAGAGCTCTGGGGTTCTGGCTTTTAGGAATTGTCACCCATATTAGTGTGGGCTTTTGGAGATGCAATTGCCTCTGAGTTATCTGTGCTCTCTAAGCAGCCCCTTACACTCTGCAAGTAACAGGGTTTTTCTGTGTGTAGCCCTGGCTACCTGGAATCACTCTGTAGACCAGGCTAGCCCTGAGTTCACAGAGCTCTGCCTGCCTCTGTCTCCTGAGTGCTGGGATTCAAGGCGTGTGCCACCACCGCCCAGCCTTTTTCTTTCTTTCTTCTTTCTTTTCTTTTTCCTTCCTTCTTTCCTCCCTCCCTTCCTCCTTCCCTCCCTCCCCTTCCTTCCTCCTCCTCCTCCCTCCTTCCCTCCCTTTTCCCTCTTCCCCTCCCTCCTCCCTCCTCCCTTCCTTCTTTCCTCCCCCTGCCCTCCTCCTCTCCCTTCCTTCCTCCTTCTTTCCTTCCTTTCTTTTAAAGATAGAGTCTCCCCACGTTGCTTGGCTGGCCTAGCCTGGAACTTCCTCTGCAGAGATCCACCTGCCCCTGCCTCCCGAGTGCTGGGATTTAAAGGTATGCGGTCACCATACCTGGTTTCTTCCTTCTTTTTGTCAGTTCAGGTATGCTAAGAAACAGAAGGCTGACTAACACAGCTGTTCTCCAGAAAGGCTGAGTAGGTTCCTATGGCCACAGAGCTGGGCAATAGCAAGGCTTGACATCCAGGCAGGTAGTTTCCATGGTGTGGCCTCTCCCCTTCCAGCTCCACTGGGACACCTTCTGAAAGCAAGGCCACCTCTCTCTTCCTAGGCCACACTTTAATGAGGTGAGTGCTCCCCAATAGGAAAGCAGAATAATGGGGCGGGTTAAGACTTGGGGACCACACCAGGTGCTGTGGGAATCATGGGAGAGGCTCCCTCACTGCCCTGAGGGGGGTGAGGGGTGATATGAAGGTTCCCCTCCTTGCTGGTTCACCACACTCTCTTTATCTGTGACATCAGCATCCATGCTTGGAGGAGGTCTTCCTGAGCCCATGCGATGACTTGCTGGTGACCCAGTCACCCCTGAGCATTTGTGGCATCAGGGCTAGAGAAAGGGGCAGAATTACCTCACGTCATCTAGAGCACACAAGTGACTGAGACAATGGGGTGGCCACACCAAAGCCTTTGCACGTGGCTCCCCTCACTCCTCACAGCTTCCTGTCTTGGCCTGGGAGGCCCATGCTCTACAAATCTGTGGGCTGTAAGGGCCAGGGAGTTGGGAAAGCTTGTTCTAACCCACCCTTTTATCAAACTGTGTATGGAGTCTTCAATAGTCTTTACCTGCCTGAGCCTTGACTTCTCAGTATCTGTCACGGCGTAGTGCTAGTAAACTCTTAATACTGGTCATATGGGCAGCATCTCCCACATCTGTTTTCCACCTTCTCCACAGTCAGAAAGTCTGACAGCACAGTCATGTTTAACTTTTTTTTTTTTTTTTTTTTTAGTGTGTGTGTGTATCATGGTCATAGCATGTGAGTGGAGGTCAGAGGTCAACTTACAGGAACCTGTTCTCTCCTTCCACCGCGTGAGTTCCAGCAATCACACTCAGGCTCATCAGCAGGTTCTCAGACTTGCTGGGCCACCTCACCAGCCCCTCACGTATGTCTTTTAACAAACTGACTGCTCACTTAATTAATATTGTGTGCTTGTGTGTGAGAGAGAGCGTTTAGATGCACGCATGCCACGGCCCATCAGAGGGTAGCTTGTGGAATTTGGCTCTATCGTTTCACCTTGTTCTGAGGCAGGGTCTCTCTCGTCTCTGCTTTGCCGAACACACTCTAGGCCAAGATGGTCCACGAGCTTCCGAGTGCTCCTTTTTGCCTCTCCTCTCACCCAAGGGTGCTGGGGTTACAGGTGCTCCTACATCTGGCTCTTTATGTGAGTTCAAGGGATCAAGGTCAGGCTGTCCTTCCCAGATGTCTCATTCCTCCATTATTCCAGGCCTCCCTTTTAGTGAGACGTGCTTACTTGAGTAAGTCCTCATCTCTGGACAGTGAGCTGAAGCAGCATGCAAACAAACACAGGCATCACTTCCAGGGAAACTTCCTGCTCCACTCTCTCTCTTTCCCACGGGTGAGTAGCCAGTTAGGGAGGGCACCGTCTATGACATAGAACCAAGTGGAAAGGACTTTGACCCTCCATGGCTGTGTAGTTCAGAGTTGCCCCACTAGCTTGGGCCACTAACCTCTGCGGCCTCACAAAAGCTAGAAATAAAACAGTGAATGTCTGAGCCATGGTACTGGGGGGTTTCTTCGTGACAGCCACCCAGCACGCACAAGAGCTCGGTACACCGGACATGGAATGTCTGTCTTCCTTGGGTTAGCTGCAGATGGACAAGCACACTCATTTTGGGCCTTCGCCTACTTCTCTAAGCAGGGTTACTCACCCAGCCCTTGGGGGTCCTCAGATCGGGGGGCACTGTGACATCAGAAAGACAGTGGTAAGAACCCATTCCATTGTCAGGACATGACTACATCTCCTCCCAACAGGGGGCCCCTCCCACAGTGCCATCTTCACAGTGGGCAGAGCCTCACTGCGCATGGTTACCACGGGAGGATTGGCTGTGGGATCCTTGCACACACACACACACACACACACACACACACACACACACACACACACGATAACTAGGAAAGGCTATCTCTTCAAGCACTTAACTCACTCTCCAGGTGGGTAACACTCACCCTTCCTCTCCTCCTTCCTGGCTTCTTCCCTCCTCTCTCCTTCACTCCCCGCCTTCTCCCCAGAGTCTTGCCATGCTAGGCAAGCATTCACGGAACTATACCTCCTGCCCCATTCTTTTCTGTTTTGTTTTGAGACAGGGTTTCACACTGTTGTCCAAGCTGGGTTTGACCTTGTGATCCTCCTGTCTCGGCCTCCTGAGTTCTAGTATTACAAGTGTGTTCCACAATATCTGGCTTTGTGCGTCTGTGTGTGACATGATGGGCATGTGGAGGTCAGCTCTCTCCTTGTACTTTCTGGGTCCTTGGGAATTGAACCAAGGTCATCAGTGTTGGCATTTCTGCTTGGAGGGAAAGGTATCCTGGGACTTGGGGAAGCTCAGGGATTGGTGGGTTTTCCTGTTCAGGGATTGGTGGGGTTTTTCTTGTATGTGTGTGTGGGGGTCTGGACACTCTCCCACTTGGGGCTGAGAATGAGTCAGAACCATTAGAAAATGACTGTTGGGATGGTGGCAGGAGTGGGTGTGGGGTCGCTGCCGGCCACTTTCTTCCTTGAGGGTTTACAAAGTTTACAAAGGGAGTGTGTGACAGGCATTCCCTGCCACTTGAGTCATGTGACTGGCCAACAGGAGCTGACCTGGAAGCTCAGCTGTAAGTCCATTTCCTCACCAAGCTATCTCACCAGCCCCGTCCCTCTTGCAGAGATAGTCTCCCGATGTTGACCTATGAACTCTTGGGGCTCACTTGATCTCTGGAGTTGATGGGCCAAGAGGGCCATGCCACCATGCCCAGCTGGTGCTAGTCCATCACCACTTTACAGATGAGACTCAGGCAACACAGCCAAGCCCGAGATCACACAGCCTAAAAGTGGCAGAACTGAGTGGGCTGATGATCTATGGCTGAGAGGATTTCACTGATGCCAAATCTCTATGATATCCCCCACTAGGAAGCCAAAAGGGATGACCAGGCCTCGGAGCACTGCCTGAGATGACCATTTTTCCAAAGCACAGTCGGGTGAGAGAATCCGCCGCATAGCTGGGGATCAACTGGTGGGCTTTGGGCTAAGGCAGATCTGAGCTCAGCCATTTTCTAATTGTGTGCTATTCTGAGGCAGTAGAGGAGAGGGCTTGACACAGACTAGGCAGAGCACAGTTTCCTTCAGTGCTTTGGCCTCACTGAAGTGTGGGTCATGAGTCGAGCCAGGCTACCGCCCCTCAGCTTGGGATGCAGAGGGTGAGACAGATCTTCCTGCTGCTGATGAAATCTCAGAGGGTCCTAATTGGATCAGTGGCCACGTGCTTTCCCTGCAACAAACCGGTAGTCAGAAAGATGTTCTGTAGTTCTTTAATAAAAAAAAAATCCATGCTTTAATATTTATATTACTTTAAAATAGCGTGTATCTGTGTGTGAGTGTGGATGCTTGTGGTTGTGGGTACCTGACGAGTCTAAAGGAGGGTGTCAGATTCTTAGCTTCAGTTCCAGTTCATTGTGAGCCACTTGTGAGCATGGCTGCTAAGAACTGAGCTGAGGTCCTCTGCAAGAGCAGTGCATGCGCCTAACAAAACAACGACAAGAACCTCGGAAGTGGGCTGGCAAGATGGCTCAGACGGGTAACGTGCTTGGCGGGGGAGCTTAGCTGAGGTGATGTGAGTGAGCTGCAGGGCATGAAATGCACAGTAGAAAGGACAGGCTCTCAGCGTTCCCCCTGTGGCAGGGTTTCATGTGGTCATCTAAGTTGTTTTTATGTTAACTCATTTGTTCTGCACTGACCAATAAGTCCCTCATGGATGAAGGCTGGATTTAATCCAGCACTGAGATTCTAAGAGCCAAGTGACATTTCTTTTCTTTTCTTTTTACTTTTTGAGGCAGGGTTTTATTTTCTGGATCAGACTGGCCTCCTACTCACAGGGCTCTGCCTGCCTCTGCCTCCCAAGTGCTGGGATTAACGTCATGTGCCACCAGGTGTGGTGACATTTCTTTAGATGTTTGTTGAAAATAAAATGATGTTGGGCTAAATATGTTTCTTTTTAACCCTATAATTATTACAGTGGTATTTATTATTTAATCTGCTACCACAGTCAATAGGACACAGACACCTGTTAGATTTTATGATTGCCTTGTAACAAATTGGGCTGGGCAGATAATTCCTCCTATGCTATCTCCATTAGCTCCACCATCCCCTCCCAGCCCCCGTCCAATGCCATCCATCTTAACCATTCCTATCTGGGCTATCTTCCATCCATAATTCCATAAATACTCGGTTATCCTTCATCTGGGTCACTTCCTCCCGGCCCGCACAGTTCTCTCTTCACCTAACCCATGGTGGCTTTCTCCTTTTCCTCTCTTCCTATCTGTGTGTCTCCTTCCTGTGATTCTCCTGTCCCCAAAGCCCAGGAACCTTAGCCACACCTACCTCCTTCCACCCTGCCCAGGTATAGGCCTTTTTAATTAACCAATCAGGAACAATGTCTTTGGCAGGTTTACACAACAAGGATAGGGCAGTAACCAGATCTTGAGGGCCAGTACTTAGCATCAAAATACAAGCATCAGACCAACCCCTTATAGATGTGTCATATGCCCTGCAGAGTAGAACATCCTTCCTCCTCGGTGTTCCAGGAAGTCTCAATAGGCCTCAAAAATCTTAGGTCAGATAGTCTGTGTGTGATAGGTTCTCAGATCTGAATCAGAGATGTCAAAAGCCATTGCCCAGGGACTGGGGCGAGGTTCCTTTGGTAACAGGCTTGCTGCACAAACAAGAGGGATCTGAGCTTGGGTCCCCAGAACCACACAGAAGCTGGGCACGGTGGTGTGTGTTCATAACCACAGCACTGGGAGGGGGGCAGAGACAGGTGGGTCCCAGGGGTCCACTGCCCTGTCAGCCTGGTCAAACCGGTGAGCTCCAAGTTCAGTGAGGGATTGTGTCTCAAAAAAATGAGGTGGAGGGTGATGGAGGAATGCACCCAGCATCTAGCCCTGGCCACCACATATACCCATACAGAGTGCGTCTATATGCCAAAAAGAATGAATAAGGTCCTTTTCAAAAACCAGGATCTTCTGCCTTTTACTTTCCGCTCTTCTTACGGGCAGCACGTAACATTTTGCTGTTGCTCACACTTCTCTTTCTCTCACTGTGGAGTCTGAGCACTGTTTCGTGTGGCTGCTGGGAACTTGGGTCTCCTCCAGGATGCTTTGGAGCCTCAAGGGTTTCACAACTCTGGTGAGCACACCGGGAGTCCTGTTTTCATGTTTTCTAATGGCTTGCATCTTCCCTCCTAATGCCTTCTCTCAGAAAGCTAGGCCTGGCTGGCATCTGCCCGTGCCCGCTGAAGGGCACAGAGCCTTTTCGTAGTCATTCCCTGTAGCGGGAAATCATACAGAACAAATTGAAGAGTGCCTGGAATAAATATGTGAGCATTTCCAAGCCATGGTGACTCTGACTGTTAATCTGGGTGCTTTGTTGTGGGGCAGGTCCCATAGACTGACTGCTTCCAGGCCATGGATGCTGTGTGGGCTGGCAAGCCTGCCCGCCCCCCCCCCCAAGACATTTTGAAATTCATAGTGCACAGCATTGCCTCTCACAACGCCCCTATGCTGGATATGAATGTCAGTGTGAGTCATTAGCCACTGACTACTGCAGAGAACTTGTAGGGTCCAGCGTTACCCATCCTGGTCCTCCATGACAGCTAAATTGGCCTTCAAATTACCTTCAAGGCCCTGAGAGTATCTCCCATCCTCCCTCCCAAACCTGGTCACTACTGTCTTTCTGCACCTTGAGAGGGCAATTGCGCTTGGTTCCTTGAATAGGATCACGAAGTTTGAAATCAGAGAGCTCAGTATGCATTCTCACGTTCTGAGTGCTCTGCGCAGTGACAGACACACAGAAGTGACTCAACAATTTGTTGTTTTAAAATGACTCCTGGGGCCTGAGAGGTGGCTTGGTCAGTCAGTAACGTGCTTGCTGCTCAAGTCTGAAGACCTAGTTCAGACCCCAGCACCCGCGCAGAAAGTTGGGCACAGGAGCGCATTGTCTGTAATCCCAGCACTTGGGGAACAGAAGCGGGGGCGGGGGGTCCCTGCTGTTTATTGACTGTACAGTCTAGCCAAATCTGTGACCTCCAGGGTTGATGAGTCCCCTACTCAAAATATAAGGCAGAGAGTAACTGGGAAAGATACCCAATGTGATCTCTGGCTTACACACACATACACACACACACACACACACACACACACACACACACACACACACCAACCATTCCACTGTAGTCTTTAGTATTGTGCTGTTGCCATGGTGGTGCTTGAAGTGGAACTCAGGCCCTTGCACATGGTGAACACTACTGAGTTCTCCCTCCGTCCAATCAACTATGGTTCTTAGACCATACAACAGAAATAGACCTGTGAGGACCCTGAGCCCCAGGTCCTGCTCCATTCCCTTTTGCCCCAGCACATGTATAATCCCTGGAAGCCTTGCTTCGTTTCTCTTGAGATTTCCAGTCATGTGTAGCTCCTGGATCATAGTAGTTGTTCAACAAAAATTTTAAGTGCTGATGACTCAGCATAGTTTAGTGCAAATATTTTTCAGACTGTTTTGTGTTGGGAAATAAAGTTAGTGGATTGTAAACAGTTTTTAAAGCTAGAGGAAGATTCTAGAAGCACAGAAGACCAGGGAGATTAAGCAGATGCTTACCTCTCTCCTTAACTAGAGAGTGCTTACCCTGGAGGAGTTATCCGATTGAACTGTTGGGGAAACTTGAGTGTAACTGGAGTTTTACGACGCTGTGGGTTCTTTCTCCCACTGTTCTCCACCCCCTTTCCTTCTTTCCTTTTGACCCCGTAGCACTATACAAGAGAGGAAAAAGAATGGAGAGGAAAGAGATCTCGGAATAAAGTCAAGAGTCAAAAAGGGGGCAATGTTATTGTTAGACTATACCCTGCTGATTGGGGTATCAGACTCCTTAAGGTAAGTTTGAGCTTCCCTGTCAAGATCTCTCGTTTCTTTTCGCATGACTACTTAACAAGCTGCAAGCAACAGCAGCCACCAAAACCAACCAACAATCCACCTTGCCTCTCAGGGCCCCAACATTTATATATTCTGTGAAAAGTCCTCAAAATTCCAAAGTCACACAATCGCAGAAATTATCTGCAGCTGAGAAAACCATGTCTCTGCTAGAGCACAAGGCAAATCATAGTCAGCTGCCACAATGCTGGCCTGTATTCCCACACCTGTGATTAAAACCAAAACATATTCTTACGATATTTCTGTGTTTTTTAAAAAAGTCACCCAAACTCCAAAAGTGTCACTATACCTGGGATCTATTTTTGTTGTTGTTGTGATTTTGAAAAGAGTCTTACTTTGTGTCCCAGAATGATCTAGAACTTATTTTGTAGCTCAGACTGGCTTAAAACACTGTGATTGTCCTGCCTCAGCCTCCTGAGTGCTAGAATTACCTGCACTAGTCACCATCTGGAGGATGTGTTAAGGATTTCGACTTCTGACGTAGGCTGGGTGGTAGACAGTGGGTAACCCTGATTCATAGTGAGGAGGCCGCTGCATAGGGGGCAGCCTCAAAGCAGAGGTGCCCCCCTCTCCTCTCTGCTCCATCTCTAGTGCACCACATAGACCTCCTCTGATTCCTCCCTCATGTCCCTGTCCCTTTGTTTTAGCCGCCAACTCCCACAGACATCCCCTGATAACCTGCTGGTGCAAAAGCAGATAGGCGAGGGAAGCAGGTAGGTGAGCTCCAGAGATCGCTTTTCCTCTCTCCTCCAAACACCACCCATCCTCCTGTCCCAGTAGCAGACAGCCTGCTATGGCCTGTCCCTTCTCAGTGCTCCCATTCCCAGGGGACTAAGCAGATTCAAGTGGCACACTTTGCTCCCCTCCCTCCTATGGACTCACCCCCTTTCTGTACCCCTTTCCCTTTAATCTCATCTCCACTCTAAGTTTCAGCTCCACATACCAAGGAACACATTCTACCTGGAATGTTCAGTGGCCAGGCCTGGCAGGGGTTCAGAGGCAGTCTCTACCAGGAAACTCATGGCTACCACACATTTCTAAGAACCAGAGAGGGCAACAGAAGCTAAGGAATAGAATACCCCCTCCCCCAACAAAGTCAAAACCAGGTATTAGCACCCAGAATTACAATCATCCCAAACCCAGATACTTCGACAATCCTGTAAAGCCACAATAATAGCCGGAACAAGATGTCTCAACCAGAACCCAGCAACCCACTACAGTAGGCCCTGAGAAATGCAATACAGCTGAAGCACAAGAAAAGGACTTCAAAACAGCAATTACGAATATGCTCAAGGATCTTAAAGAGGAAATAAGAAACTCCATTAATGAAATCTAAGAAAACACTATCAAATAGTGGAATGAAATGAAGGAAACAGTTCAAGATTTGCAAGTAGAAATAGAATAAATAAAGAAAACCTAAACTGAGGGAAAACTGGAAATGAAAATTTTAGAAACTCAAACAGGAAGTAAGCTTTAACAGAATTTAAGAAATAGAAGTCTCAGGTATTGAAGACAAGATAGAAGAATATATTAAGAAACTATTAAATCTAAAAAATATCTAGGCATAAAACATTTAGGAAATTTGGTGCACTATGAAAGACTAAATTCATGAATAATAGAAATAGACGAAGGAGAAGAAACCCAGGTTAAAGACACAGAAAACATTTTCTTTCTTTTGTTTTTGTTACAACAGGGTTTCTCTGTGTAGCCTTGGATGTCCTGGACTTTGTAGACAAGGCTGGCCTTGAACTCACAGAGATCCTCCTGCCTCTGCCTCCCAGAGTGCTAGGATTAGAGGTGTGCCCCACTGTGTCTGGCCAGAAAACATTTTCAATAAAATCATTGAAGAAAAATTTCCCTACATAAGTAATGCAGTGCTTACCAGGGTACAAGAGCATTTAGAACACCAAATAGACTGAACCAAAAAAGAAACTTTCTATGGTACATAATAATGAAAACACTAAATGTACAGAACAGAGAAAAATATTAAAAGCTGCAAGGGAAAAGGACAAAGTCACATATGAAGGCAGAGCTATTAGAATAACATCTGGCTTTCCAATGACTACTCTAAAGCCCAGAAGGTCTTGGACAGATGTTCCACAAACTCCTCCAAGAGACCGTAGATGCCATCCCAAACTACTATACCCAGCAAAACTTTCAACCACAATAGATGGAGAAACACATTCCATGATAAAACCCAATTGAATCAGTATTTGTCTACAAATTCAGCCCTCAGAAAGTGCTAGAAGGAAAATTTCAGCCTGAAGAAGCTAATCATATCCAAGAAAACACAAGGAATAAATATCAGACTAGCGAGTCAAAAGAAAAGGTGAGGGGGGACCACCACCACAACAAAATAGTGACAATCAACAAACATTGCTCATTGATAATGCCCATCATCAATGATTTCAATTCCTCCAGTAAAAAGACACAGACTAACAGAGTGGGAAAACAGGATCCATTCTTCTGCTGCATCCAATAAGCACCTTATTCCTACCCCCTTGCCTCAGAGATAGGGTTTCTCTGTACAGCACTGGCTGTCCTGGAACTCATTCTGTTGACCAGGCTGGCCTCAAACTCAGATGTCTGCCTGTCTCCCAAATGCTACGATTAAAGGTGTGCAACGTCACTGCTTAGTCAATAAACACATCTTACTAGGAGTCCTAATAAAAGGGTAGAAAAAGCAAACACACAGAAGAGGCAAGCTGGTGTAGCCATTTTAATATCTGACAAAATAGACTTCAAAACAAAACTAATCTGAAAAGATAGGGAAGGACACTGCATACTCATCATTGGAAAAAATCTACCAAGAGGATATTACAGTTCTCAACTTCTATGCACGAAACCCAAGGGCACCACGTTCATAAAAGGAACACTTCTACAGCTTAAGTCATACATTGGTCCTCATACACTGATAGTGGGAGACTTCAATATCATACTCGCACCAATAGGTCGTTCAAATAAAACTAAACGGAGAAATGCTGCAGCTAAATAACACCACAAGCAAAATGGACCTAACATATTTACTGGACATTTCACCCAAACACAAAGAATATACCTTCTCAGCACCTCATGGAACTTTCTCCAAAATTGACCATGTCCTCAAGACACAAAGCAAGTCTCAACAGATACAAGAAAAGCGAAATAATGTCCTGCATACTACCTGATCACCTCAGATTAAAATTGGATATCAACAGCAACAGAAACATTAGAAAGCTTAGAAATTCATAGAAATGGGACACTCACTGCTTAATGAAAAAAAATGGGTAAAGATAGAAATTAGCAAAGAAATTACACACTTCCTGGAACTGGCTGAAAAGGGAAACACAACCTACTTAAACTTAGGGGTCGTTTTAAAAGGCTGGGTCATAGCTCCAAGAGCCTGTATTAAAAAATTGGAGTGAAAGGGTTAGACTAACTTAGTAACCTGTATGTCTTGTAAAATCTATAGTTTTGAGTTTTAGGTTCAGGTTAAGCTAAAGCCTCTTAGTACCTTTCCAGAGAATGGAAAAATGTGACCCTATCTGTGAGGACTGAAAAAAAAAAAAAGGGCAATCAAGCAATGACCTTCACTCAGCAAAAAGAAGGACCAGACCCTTGTTTTTGAGATAGTGTTTCTTAGCAACGAACCCAGACTTTTTCTGAGTAGCTTTTGACCTCCAGCCAAAAGTCTGCAGCCCCTAATCTTCAAGGATGAGTTAACCACCCCCACCTTAAATTGCAGCTGCATCCACACTTGGCAGGACTGGCCAAGCTTGAGCACCTAAGACTAACCAATTATCTTACTTTATAGCTTCCTCATCCAATCCTAAATTGCCAAAACTGCAACTTCAAATCTCCCGCAATTTTTCTTTTAAAAACCTAAAGGCCTTTGTCTCTCGGTGCCACTCTTTGCTGACCGGCAGGGGTGACCCCATTGTGCAATGGTTAATAAACCTCTTGCTTTTGCAACGAGTCTTGGTCTGGGGGAGTTTCTGGGAAGGGCGCGATCTTAAACTCCTGAGATGTGAGACCCCAGGTCTTACAGGAGAAATATCATAATAGTAACAACACCACACCCGAAAGCTCTAGGAAAAACATTGAGGGGATAACATCCAGAGGAGTAAAGGGCAAGAAACAGTCAAACAGCTGAAATCCCTAAAACAGAAACAACAATAACAACAAAGCCAGTACAAAGTATCAATGAAACAAAAAATTGGTTCCTTAAGAAAATCAATAAGATTGACAAATCCTTATCCAAATTAACTAAAAGGTGGAAAGAAAAGAACCAAAATAATAAAATTAGAGATGAAAGGGGGATATAACAATAGACACCAAGGAAATCCAAAGAATCACAAGAACTGTACCCCACCAAATCGGAAAATATAAAAGAAATGGATAATTTCTTGATATATACCACCTAATAAAGTTAAATCAAGACCAGATAAGCAATTTAAACAGATCTATAAGCCCTAGTGAAATAGAATCAGCAATTAAAAGTCTCCAACCAAGAGAGCCTGGAACCAGATGGCTTTAGCACAGAATTTTACCAGACTTACAAAGAATTAACACCAGCATTCCTCAAATTCTTCCTCAAAACATATAAAAAAGGAACATTGCTCAATTTTTTTTTAATGAGGCCACAATTATACTGCTACCCAAACCACATAAATACTCAATGAGGAAAGATAATTACAGACCAATTTCCCTTAACATAGGTGTAAAAATTCTCAATAAAATACTTCCAAACTGAATCCAAGAACACATCTATGGGGTCATCGCTGTGATCCAGTAGACTGCATCGCAGAGAAGCAGGAACTGTTCAACATATGCACGTTGATAAATGTAATCTACCACATAAACAGGCTGGAAGACAGAAACCACATGATGGCCTTTAGCAAAACCCTTCATGATAAAAGTTCTGGAGACAACAACAAATGGGATCTCATGGAACTTAAAGGCTTTTATACAGCAAAGGATACCATCATTTGGACAAAGCAGCAGCCTACAAAATGGGATTTTTTTTTAACCTAGTACACATACGATAGAGGGCAAAAAAAATTAAAATATAGAACTAAAAAAACCCAGGACATAAAAAATTTTTTTTTTCAATGGGATACAGATCTAAACAAAGAATTATCAAAAGCAGAAACTCAAATGGCCAAGAAGCATTTAAAATAGTGTTCAATAGCCTTAGTCACCAGGGAAATGCAAATAAAAACACTTTGAGATTTCATTTTACAGTAATCAGAATGGCCAAAATCAATAAAATAAATGGCAGCCCATGCTGGCAAGGATGTGGAAGAAAGGAAACCACCCCTCCATTGCTGCTGGAGTGAAAACTTGTACAGCGTGGAAATCAGTGTGGCAGTTCCTTGGGAGATGGAAATTGATCTTCCTCAATATCCACTGTAGCACTCTTGAACACACACCCAAAGGACACTAAATCTACAACAGAGACACTGGCTCAGCCACGTTCATACTGTTCTATTCATAATGACCAGAAATTGGAAACAACCTATATGCCTGTCAATAGATGAATGGGTAAAAAAGGTGACGCATTTACACAATGAGTAATTTGCAGGTGAAAGGATGGAACTAGAGAACATCATGCATCATCCTGAGTGAGGTAACCCAGACCCAGAAAGACAAATATGGTGTATATTTACCTTCATGTGGACGTCAGCTCTTAGGTCATTAATAAGCAAGCCACAATCTGTATAACCACAGGAGCTAGGTAGAGAGTAAGGGTCTAGGGGCTGGGATGGATCTCACTAGGGGAAAAAAATAGAATAGATAGTTATGGATTGGGTGGTGTGGGAGGGGGACCTGGAAGGAGAGGATCAACAAGGAGGAGGAGGAAAGAGGGGAATGAGGGAGTGAATACAGGGAGGAACAGCTAAAACCAAGGGCTATTTGAGACGTCTTATGGAAACCTAATAGAGTAGAAGCTTCCTAAAATATATACATAGATGACGGTGATCTAAATGAAATTGCCAAATAAGGAGACAGAGCCCTCACTGGACACCAGTTGTCACAAAATGAACCTTCCAGTTCTGGGAATAGGTTATACTTGAGTTCTTGACCAAAGGGGTCCCATGGGAACTTTCAAAAACCCCCAGGATATTGCCAAACCTTTTGATGGCATTCCTAAAACTGACAGTAAGGCCCTACTGCTGGCGACAGCATCTACAGAGCTCGCTGAGCATGAAGTCTAGCTGGTGCCTACATAGAGCCTTTACCCCTGCGGATTAGAGTTCATGGTACTGGACGGCACTCTGCATGCTACCAAGGGAGACACCCGAATGCCAACTCAGCCACAGACGCTCTGGTTTGCAATGGGAACCTCCTTGCAAGAGGCGCCTGATGCAATACTGGCACAGTTTGTGAGAGCAACCAACCAATCAACATGCGATTTGAGCTGAGGCCCGTTTCATGAAACCATAACCCGTGCTGTCAGGCTAAGATCCTGAGACTAGACAGGCCAGGCACCTAGGAGAAACCAAACACCACTGTTCTGCTAAAGGAATGAAGCAATAAACAACTCCTAAGGACATTCTGCTATTCTCATAGGTCTATGCTTTGCTTCGCCATCATCAGAGAAGCTCCTTCCTACAACAGATGGGGACAAATACAGAGACCCACGAGCCAGACAATATGCAGAGAGTGAGAGACCTTGGAACCCCTAAAAGGGATGTATCCATCAAATCCCATCCCTCAGGGCTCAGGGAACCCTTTAGAAGAGGCAGGAGGAGTGTAAGAGACAGAGGTGACGAAGAACAGGAAGGAATTAAAGCCTTCTAGACACAACAGGGCTGGCTCACAGAACTCACGGAGGCTGTGTCAGCATGCGCAGGGCCTGCTTGGCCTACAGCAGTGGGGTCCTGGAGCTGGGAGGAGAAGAGGACACATGCTTCCTCCCTAACCCAGAAGCTATCTCCATTCAGTAGCCACTTACACGAGAGAGATTACTTTTCTCCAAAGGATTCTGGTCTCACTCGGGAAACACACCACTTGTAAGGGCAGGCTCCTGTCCAGCAGTAACGGCCAACACAAAACAAACTCAATGGCAATTTTGAAGGTTCTTTGTCTCGTAATGTTGTCTTTTTTTTTTTCTTACAGTAATTAATTTAGATTAACTAATCTAAATTAAGTACAGATTTAATCTTTGTGTGTAGATATTATGGCTTTGGGGTGATTTTTATGTGATTCTTCTGTGTGTGGACCTATTTGTCTCTGCCTATATGTGCATTTTTTTGTGCTTTTTCTTTGGTTCTTTTTCCTGTTTGGTTGTTTTGTGTTATTCTGATTTGTTTTTGTGGTATTTTATTTTATTATTATGCTTTAGTTGCTTGTTTCTGTTCTTCTTTTTTTTTCTTAAAGAATGAGTTACTATGTTTGAAAGATCTTTCTTTCTCTTCCTTTCTTCTTTCTTTCTTTTTTGAGACAGGATTTTTCTGTGTAGCCTTGGCTGTTCTGGAACTCGCTCTTTAGACCAGGCTGGTTTTTGAACTCAGAGGTCTGCCTGCTTCTGCCTCCTGAGTGCTGGATTAAAGGTCTGTCTTATCACACCCAGCTGCCTGCTCATTTTCTAAGGAGAGACAGAAAGAGTGTGGAACTTGATGAGAGAGGAGGTGGGAAGGAAATGGGAGGAGCAAGGGTTAGGGAAACAGCAATAAGAATATATTGTATGAAAAAAAAAACAATTTTCAATAAAATAAAATGAAAGTTAAGCTGGTTGTGGTAAATTCAAATTGGAGGCTTGTAATCTCAGGAGAGGAAATCCCCATGGTAACCATAGAGGAAAAAAATACATACACATAAGTGTGTGCATTCAGAAAATATCTATAGAACGTGTGTACACAAGGAAAGAAGACAATTAAAACACTTCACTGTGAAGAATCAGCTAAAAGGAGAGAATAATGCAGGAATGAGGGGCAACAAGCTATAACTAGAAAATAAATAGCGAAACAAGCAAGTTCCCACTTAATCAAGAATCACTTTCCATGTAAAAGTACTGCATTTCTCAGTCAAGAGCAGGGATCGGCAGAATGAACTTACAAAAACGTGATTACCTGCTAACCACAGAAACCCACTTTAGAGTCACAGACACAATGAGCCAGTGCAAGGAGGAGGAGAGCTGTTCCGTGCAAACACAGGCAGAAGAGAGCAGGGTGGTTAAACAAGCCAGCCACCAAAAGGCAAACACTGTATGACTCTACTTAGTGAGGGGTAATGGTGAATAGAAACAGAAAGTAGGAATAAATAAGTCACAATATATCCAGTGTTGGTCCTCCACGTGTGTGAACACACACACGCATGCGCATACCCAAACACGTTTGCACATGTACTCTCATCTTCGTGGCCATGTATCTACAAGGCATACACAAAATTAAAAGAATAAGCTGGGTGTGGTGGCAGCCATTTTTAATGACAGCATATGGGAGGCTGAGGCGAAATCCTGCCCCCAAATTTATTAATGAAGGAAATAGAAAATAGTAAAGAATGTTACATGTAATAATATTTTATGCTTCGGGGCTTTGCTCTGTGTGTGTATAGGCATTGCTGTGAAGTCACCAGGTTAAGCGAATTTCCTGATGGTTGCTGTGTAGAAAGCGTGAAAGCCAAGCTGGGGGGTGGTTCTGCGCACAGGTTGTAGAGTCAGATGGATGTGCCTGCCAGCTGCCGCCTTCTGGTGACTGTGTGATCCTGTGCAAGTTCCTTAACCACCCTGGGCTTCACTTTCCCAAAGAAAGGCAAGTATAAGGTCCACGCTATAGAACTATTGCCCTGTGCAGATAAAGCTGGGCGGGTTGAACGTGAAGTGTCCTCCGGAAGCTCAGAAGTTTGGATGCGTGGTCGTCCCCCCCCCCCCCCCCCGGCTGGTGGTGCTGATTTAGAAGGCTGTGGAGCCATTGGGCACAGGCCTTGAGGTTGTATAGCCTGGCCTCACTTCCTGTTCCCCTGGGACCAGTTGCCTAAGGCACCTCTGCCCTTGTTGCTAAAATTTCTTCTCCAGGCAAGAGATAACATTCATCCCTCCTCCTAAGGCCCCACCAACAGCCGAGGTTCCATCAAAGTTCACCAGGAGGTACCAGTAAGTGTAGGGCGGTCACACTGAAAGGTTTGCGTTCAGCAGGGATGATGGCTCCCCAAGGCTTTGTAGATGGAACTCCCCCCCCATCCTTCACACCTATCTTCTCTCGCTCCTCCCCCCACGACCAGCTGCAATCCGGGCAGAATTGCAGACAGTTGGTTGAGGGTGTGGCTGGATACTCAGGTGAGGGTCTGATGTCCCTCCCTGGCCTTTTCTTCCAAGAGGGAACGTCAGCAGTCACCAAGTCCAGCGGTGATGGCCTTTGGCGGGCTGGTCCAGCTTGGCCTATGGCAGTTTAGCTCAGAGGGTAGTCCTGGACAACACCGTACTTAGCCACGGTGGACTGTCTCTACTCGAACTGTGAGCCATACACCCCATGCGCCTTACATTGCTTCTTGTCTGGTATTTATTTGTTCATGACGAGAGGAAAAGTAACCCAGGGAGCATGCTACCTGGCACATTTTGGGCATTCCTTGAATACCATCCATTGTCACTCTTAGGAAATGATATAGCCAGCTGGGAGATACATGTTTTGTCTTCAGGAAACAGTAGATATCTCCTCCAGCCTTTTGCAGCCTCGGGTTTGGCAGTGATAGAGACTTCCTGAAGGAAGCTTGGGGGATACCTCTTAAGGTTGGAGACATATAGGTGGGTGGGCCAGGGGTTCAGGCTTTCTGGAATCCCAAAATCCCACTGTCAGGCTTGGAGGTGTGTGCTTGCCCCTGGCTTTCCCTAGCTGGTGGATCTCATTTCTCTCAGGTGTGTGTGTGTGTGTGTGTGTGTGTGTGTGTGTGTGTGTGTCCCCTCTCTCTTTTGCTGGGATGAAACATGCCAACTGAGGAGAAACTGTGGGTAAGGCTATTTTCAGCTTTGAGAACATTGTCTTGAGATGAGAGTTAAAATGAACCTCCATCTGCCCAACTGGGTTATTAGCAGCTATTCGGAGGAAGTAGGGTTTGAATGTACAATGGGGGCTAGCTTTTTTTCTCTGTGAAAATCCTTTGGATTTGGCCCCTGGAGACGCTTCTGAATAAGACACTTTTGGAAGAAAGGGACCCATCTTAAACACCTAGGAGGCCTTAAGGGATTTATTTATTTACAATCGTCTGATTAGACACAGTCTTGGGTATGAGTTACATCCAAGCCCTGGTTATTTATTTTTCTGAATGCATGTACAGGTCAGAGATCTTCCTCAGCTGACCTTCATCTCTTTATCCTCTTTGTGTGTGTGTGTGTGTGTGTGTGTGTGTGTGTGTGTGTTATGCATACACACGTTCTCGAGCACACTTGCCTGTGTGTGTGAAGGACAAAGGAGGAGGTGAGGTGTCCTGTTCTGCTACTCTCACCTTAGTCCCTTCCCACAGGGTCCTTGCTTAGCCTGGAGCTGTGTGTAGTCCTCTGTCCTCTGCTCTCCGCTTTCAGAGTGCTGGGGTATTGGTGAGTGACAGGTCACACGCAGCTTTTTACAGAACCATCTCTCTGGGCCTTTCTGTCTTAGTTTTGGAGACAGGGTCTCTCATGAGCCTGGAGGTCACCGATTTGGCTGGATTGGCAGGCCAATGGGTTCTAGGAATCTATCTGTTTCCACCCCTACCATCACTGAGGTTACAGACATGATGTTGGGACCCAAGTTCAGGTCCTTATGCCTGTGTGGTAAGCATTTTGTCAACTAGGCAATCTCTCCAGTTCTTCTTTTCTTCCTTTCTTTTTTCCTTCCTTTCTTTTTTCCTTCCTTCCTTCCTTCCTTCCTTCCTTCCTTCCTTCCTTCCTTC
>NW_026596088.1:9088952-9102653 GCF_907164565.1 Psammomys obesus | reverse complement strand
CTTCCTTCCTTCCTTCCTTCCTTCCTTCCTTCCTTCCTTCCTTCCTTATTTGTTGCTATTGTGATAAAATATACTTATCATAGCCTGGAGGGATTTGGTGGGTGGGGGTGGGGGTAGAGGCAATAATGTAGTTGGTTAAGGGTAATAACTTTTATGGTTCTAGAACAGCAGGGTGATTAAGATGCACAGTGATCATACATTTAAAAATGGCTGCTTGAGAGAACTCTAGACATCGGCAACATACACAGAAAATGGTCAATGTCTGAGCTGATGTATGTGCCGGGGACCCTGGCCTGTCCATCGCACACCCCACATATGCTGAAATGCCACACTGTACCTCCTAAGTAGATGCAACTATCATTTCCCAGGGACGGGTGGGGAGACGAGTAAAGGCACCCGCCACCAGACTTGATGACCTGCGTTCGATCCCCAGCACCCTCATGGTAGAAGAGAGGACTGACCCTCACAAGTTGCCCTTTGACCTTCACACATGCCCCGTGGCATATGAAACTCCCAAATAAATACATTTAAAAATTATTATACATCAATTAAAAAATAATGCTATAAATATGTAAATAGAATTCATTATTTTAAGCCACCATTTTAAAAAATGAGATGCGTGTAGAGCATGTCTTAGGATGGCACGTGGTGGTCTGGAGAGTTGATTCAGTCCAGGAGGCAGTTAAACCCCACAGTTAATCTGCAAACTATCCAGCCCATGTGGCTGCCCCCCACACCCCTCGATGCTTATCTTTTCATGGATTCTTTATAAAGAACCCACTGTTTCTGTGATTCTGCATCCTATTTGTTCCTGGCCGTACATGGTATCAGATTTAGAGAGAAACATCCAGAAATGTTCAGGGAGCACAGTGATACCCTAGAGCCCTGCCTGTTGGCAAAGAAGTCTGAAGGGCACCTTGAAATGTCCTGAAACCGACCTCCAGCACTCCAGTGCCTTCCCCCTTAAAGGATGTAGGTATCAAAAAAAAAAAGGATGTAGATATCAGGTCTATTTTTCTTGACTCTGACCTTACCTCATTTCCTATTTGCACTTCTCAAAGATGTGGTTCTAAGGACAGGGAGATGGCTCAGTTGGCAAAGTTCTTGCCTTATAAGCACAAGGACCTGAGTTCTATGCCCAGAACCCACCTATGAAAGCCAGGGTGTTTGTAATCTCAGTGCTGGGGAAAGCAGAGGCAAGATGACCCCAGGCTTTGATGGCCAGCCAGCTTGCTCTATGTAGTGAGCCCAATCTCAAAAGAAAAAAAAAATGAATGGAACACATCTGAAGAACCATATTGTTCCCTGGCCTCTACACCCCCTTCCCCACATCTGCACCCCCCCCCCCACATGCACCAACACACACACACCAACACAGACATAGGCAGACAGAGAGACAGACAGACACAATGAGCTGCTCCTTGGATTGGTTGAAGAGTAAAGCATTGGTTATGCTGTTATTCATTAATGGTTTGAACCTGTAACCAGATGTGTATTAAATCAATCAATGGTAAATTAATTAATTAATATTTCTATTTTAATGAATTGGTTGATGGAGTTGTTCAAATTGTTACCGAGTGAGGGCTTTCTGCCCCACGTGACTAGGAGCCAATACCAAAACATTGTTTGTTTTTGTTTTTTGTTTGTTTGTTTGTTTGTTTTTTTGAGGCAAGGTTTCGCTGTGTAGCCTTGGCTGTCCTGGATTTGCTTTGTAGACCAGGCTGGCCTTGAACTCACAGAGATCCGCTTGCCTCTGCCTCCCTGAGTGCTGAAATTACAGGCGTGTGCCACTGTACCCGGCTCACCAGATTTTGGTTACACAGCCAAACAGCAAAGAGCCCAGATAACAAAACTTAGCACAAATATCCCTCCCTGATCACCCAGTAGCGGGGTGGCTACAGGAAGGGAATCATTCCTTGTGGATTGGACAGCATGCTCCCTTTTGAAGCGAGTGACATTCCCTATAGGGGACTGTGAGGTTGTGACATCCTTTATCTGACAACTTGCCTTCTTCTCTTTGTGTCCATTCTTTAAAAAGCCAGTTTCAAGCCATAAGAATCAGGAGCAGGGGGCTGGAGAGATGGCTCAGAGGTTAAGAGCACTGGCTCTTCTTCCAATGGTCCCGATTTCAATTCCCAGCAACCGCATGGTGGCTCACAACCATCTGTAGTGAGATTTGGTGCCCTCTTCTGGCATCTGTGCAGGCACAATACTGTATAAATAATAAATAAATAAATCTTAAAAAAAAAAAAAAGAATCAGAAGCAGAAGGCTGGAGGCCTTTCCTGACAGACCCTTGTTACCTAAGGAATCTATGTCTGAGTGTGCCCAGGCTGCAGCCCCTTTAACTCTTCAGTTCAGGGAACTCCCGGGGGTGGAGGGAGCCCGCCTTCCACACTCAGTTGGAATTGCCCAGCGATCTCTGTGTGTGCTCGTGTGGATGCAGGAGCACGTGTGTAGAAGCCCGGGGTCAACATCACGTGTCTTCCCCCAGTTGCTCTTACATTGAAATGTTTTTAGATTATTTTATGTGATGGGTATACCTGCTTTGTCTGCATATCTCTATGCCCACCACATGAGTGATGCGTGCCTGTGGAGGTCAGAAGGTGGCGCTGTATCTCCCGGGCCTGGGGCTAGGACGGCTGTGAGCCATCCTGTGAGTATCTGGAATCGAACTTGGGTCCTCCGCAAGTGCTCTTAGAACCAGTGAGCCATTTCCCCATCCACTCCCCTACACTTGGAGGCAGGATCCCTTACTTAGCTGGAGCTCTCTAATTTGGCCAGACTGGCTGGGGAGTTGCTATTGTACCCGGCTTTTTCTGTGGGTGTTGGAGATCTGAACTCAGCTCCCCATGCTTGTGCAAGCAAGTGTCGTACTGACTGAGTCACTTTCCCAGTCCTACTTAGCGATCTCTTTGCTTCAAATGCTCAGAACAAGCATCAAAAGCTCTGGAACAAGGCAGAAAGCTCACAGCACAAGTTTTCAAAATCCAATGGAAACTTTTCAAGGATTGCTGGACTCTCTGACTCCAACTTACAGGACGCTATGTGATCTTTATCCTACACAGACACAACTCATTTCCGAGCTTAAGCATCTTGGGTTATTTTTAGCTCCATTCATAGCCACCCATTGCCCACCTCTGTGTGAGGTAATGTCCTTGTGACTATCAGATAAAACCTTTGGAAAGCATTTGAGTAGCTTCCCCAACCCCAAAGCTAAGAATATTCTCAGATAGCATCAGAGGTCTCTAGCGTCTGCATTTTGCTGTAAACACCCACCCGATGGATTTGCAAATGCCTTTCTTTTGCTCTGTAGCTATAAAAAGCTCATTAAACTGTCCTTATGGTAGAGAATGGTGTTTGGGGCTACAGAAATCCATGTCCTGGGCTACGGTTTCTCATATTTGCCTCCAAAATAAAGAAGGGAGAGCTGGGTTTCTCAGGGACAGTTACTTGGGTCTCCTGAGATTTGAGATTGGTGGTCTCACAGGAAAGAACTAAGAGTGAGGATGTTATTAATGAGTTAAAGTGGCTGCCAGTCAGGAGTGTGCTGGAGGTTTTCTGACAACAGGCTTTACTCCACTTTTCTGTCCAGACGCATGATGGCAGTAGCCAGGTCTGCAAGGCCCACAACAGGGAGAAGCCAGCGTGGTCGGGTGCAGGTCTGCGAGCCCATGTCACAGCTGGCTTGCGTGGTCTGTGTGGTCTTGTTCTGTACTTGTTTTGTACCTCACAATACAAAATGACGCCCATTCTGACAGAGCTCTTCGGTTGCATCAGCTTCTAACCACGACGAACTTTGCTTCATTTTTTATACTATGCTTGCCAACCCTACCTTAGTACCATTTTCTCTTGTTATTCACACACACGCATGGTGTGTCTGTGGCATGTGTAGATATTAGAAGACAACTTTGTCGAGCCGTTTTTCCTTTCTTCTTCTTCTTCTTCTTCTTCTTCTTCTTCTTCTTCTTCTTCTTCTTCTTCTTCTTCTTCTTCCTCTTCTTCCTCTTCTTCCTCTTCTTCCTCTTTTTCCTCTTCTTCCACTTCCACACTTACATGGGTTCCGGGGATGGTACTGAGGTCTGCAGGCTAACACAGCAAGCGCTGTTGATCAGCTGAGCCGCCTTGCCAGTCCTCAGTCACTCTTCCTATGCTACAAAATACAGGATACACACATCATTTCCTTTCTTTATTCCCGTGCTTGGGCTTGTATGCTTGTGCGTGCATGCAGAGGTCAACACTGAGCGTCACCCTCTATCATTGCTTGTCTTATTTGTTTTCTGAGGCAAGGTCCTTCGCTGAACCTGCTCAGCTAGAACGGCTGGCCAGGGAGCTCAGGAGATCTGCCTGGTTCTGTCTCCCATTCCCAGCACAGGCATTGGGGTGGGGGCAACACCATGCCCGGCTGTTATGCTGGCACCTGGGATCCACTGAGTCATCTCTCCAGACTGCCATGTGCCATCTTTATGCCCCAGAAGACATGTCCTACATGCATCTCATCCCCGCCCCCAGTAATTTGAAAAAACTGTAAAAGCCACTTGTAGCTGGTGGCTCCTCTGTATGCTTGGATGATGAATTGGGGTTCACCATCATGCTGTGCTTTGCCAGTCTCTGGGCTAGAGAGTTTTTTTTTTTTTTTTTTTTTTTTAATCCCATCCATAGGCCATTAACTAATTTTAACCAGTGTTTAACTAGACGTTTCCTCGACATTCTTTCTGCCGAATGTTTGCACGGGGATGTGTGCATAGATGCCTGGGGTCCCTGTTCTTCCCTCTGATCCTCTTTGAGCCAGTTTGGCATCCTCCTGCCTCCCCATGAACAAGAGGAGCGAATCTGCAACATGCTCTCAGCGTGTAATCGCAGAAGCACTGTTTTTAACCTGGAAGCATGTTCTGAAAATTACACACTGACAGACGGAACAGAAAGTCCGGGGAGCTACCTTCTTCCTTTATGTCCACCCTGAAATGTAGTCATCCATCTGTTTGCTCAAGACAGGGTCTCTCTATTAGCCATGTTTGAAACTTGCCTTGTTGCCCAAATTTGGTCTCAAACCATCAGCAGTCCTCCTTTTTTTTTTTTTTTTTCCTGAGTTCTGGGATTACTGGCTACCCCATGCTTGGCTCCTAGCTCATTTTGACCCCAATTTTGGACGTACACTTGATGGCTTCCTCTTCTGTTACCTTGACTTCCATCCCCTACATCAAAGGCTTTATTAAGGTTTCCCTCGGGGTTTGAGAGATAGCTCAGTGGTTAAGAAGAGACAGAGTTGGTTCCCAGTACCCATGCCTGCTCACAACCATGTGTAACTCCAGTACCAGAGGATTCGACACTCTCTTCTGGCTTCTGAGGGCACCTGCACAAAAGTGGCACGCGAGGACGAACACACACACACACACACACACACACACACGACTAAAACTAGATCTAATGTTGTTTTCCTGGGGCTGGGGAGATGTCTGGGAAGATGGAATGGGGATCTTAGCTCAGATTTTAGCCAGGCACAGCCGAGTGCTCCTGTAACTCTGGGGTCTTCTGGGGTGCATCGGGGAGGGCCACTGAGGCTTGCTGCTTGTCAACCTAGCTCCTGGTTCAGTGAGAGACCCTATCTGATAGGAGCAACAAGAAGGGGAGTGAGAAGAAGAGGAGGACGCCTGATATCGTCCTCTGGCCTCTGTGCGGACATGCACAGGTGCGTACAGACACGTACATACAGGTGGACACACAGATATTTTCATAAACCAAGGCAGGTGTGTCCTTAGGTGAAATTCGGAGGCTTGCAATTCCTCTACCGTCTTACTCTCACTGTCCTTTTGCAACACCCTCTCTAGGAGATGTCAGCAAGGACAAGTACCCAGGCCAGGAGCGGGCTGCTTGCATGGAGTGGGCTGGCTTGCATGGGTGGAAGTAATGAGTTAATGACACAGGGTGTGGGTGATGCATCGAGCGGATCATCAGGGAGGTGCCAGGGACACCAAGCTGTCAACAGCTCTGTGGAAGGGAGCAGAGCATGCAGAGGCTCCGAGGGCTCCTGCAGGGCTTCTCCCACCCTCTCCTGGCAGCTGGGGACTTATCCCTGGGCATCTACAGTATCATTAGTGCAGACCAATGCTTCCCACCACCCCGGGGATGTGACAGGCCCATGGTGCTGGTGGGTTCTTTCTATTGTAAAGCAAACAGCAGTGACTCCAGTGGGCGGAGGGCAGAGTGTAGGTGCCTGCCTAGTGGTTGCTGGGTATCGTGATGGGACAGGTATTAATTAAATGGTCCCTGGGCTGTGGGAGGTGGGCTTTTCCAAACTTAGGAGCAAGTGGAAAACCTAGTGCTCCTTTCCCTGCCAGCTCAGAAAAAAAAAAAAAAGGCCAAGAGTTTATGGAAGAAAAAGAGGCTCACCCATTATTTATAACTCTTAAAAATCATTTCTTGCTTTGTCTTTCAATCAAAGCTCAAAAAGATGTTTTAAATGTGTACCTACAGACTGCTTAGGGCTCCCCTGAATGGCTGTGATATAGTCACTTGACTGGCAGTTTATTGAAAAGTTAGATACTATTGTGTATGAGTGTGTGTGTGAGAGTTTGCGTGCATGTGCCGCAGGCATGTGTGACTCTCAGAGGACAACTTGCGTCATGTAGGTCCTGGGAATAGAATGAGGGCCGGCGGGCTCCATTTCAAGTACTTTTACCCACTGAAGCATTTTGCTGGCCTCCAGCAATTTACTTTAGATCACTGGTTCTCGTCTTTTTTTATGCGCTCTCTTGTTCTGACGCCGTAGATGATGGAGGAGGCCATTTTGACATGGTTTTATCCCTTTAAGGGTCCACGTGCTCAAAGTTTGTTCTCCAATGTGAGAATATTTGGGAGGTGTGGTCAGGTCCGGTCACTGAGGGTGTGGAATTGGAAGAAATTCATGTGTATTTTGGCTGACATTCCAGAGGGGGGTCCAAAATGACAGGGAAACATGGCAGCAGGTGCCTGAAGCAAGAGGCTGAGAGACCAGATCTTAACCACAAATGGGAAGCAGGGTGAACTGGACGTGGGACAAGGCTACTGTCTTAGTTAGCCTTCTGTTGCTATGAAGAGACGCTATGACCACAGAAACTCATATAAAGGAAAATGTTTAATTGGGGCCTGCTTACAGTTTCAGGGGTAGAGTCCATCGCCATGAGGAGCATCGCAGCACGCAGACGGACGTAGTTCTGGAGAAGCAGATGAGAGTTCTACATCCTAGTTTATATGCACCAAGAAGAAAGAGACACCAGGACCGGCTTGGGCTTTTGAAACCCCAAAGCCCCACCCCTAGTGACACACTTCCTCCAACAAGGCTCTACCTCCCAGAGGTTCCATGACTTCCCCAAACCATGTCACCAGCGGGTTCAAAGTGTTCAAATATGCATGAGCCTCTGTGTGGCATTTCTATTTCAAACCACAACACGTGCCCGTGTTTTCGTGGGTTCACCCTTACAGCATCACCACGATCAAGGAGATGAACGTACCCCACCGGTTGAGTCCACACACATCATTTCTGCAAAGGAAATGCAACTCTAATTCTAAACATTCATTCCCTTTGAACCAGGAATTCCGGTTCTAGGACCGGCTGCCTAAGGGAGTAGCTAAGAAGACGTGAAGATGCTTGGCGCTGTGCTGTCAGCAACAGTGAACAATCCGGTGCAACCAAGTGAGCAGCCACACAGGAGCGGCTAAGTGCTGTGAGGCAGTCACACCGTGGGGTGGCCTGGGGGGGGGGGGTGCTGTTGTTAGAAGAGTCCATGAACAAGGGCTGAAGAGCTTTCCAAGTCTTGTGGGGGCTTGCAATAGAATGCTGTAAAAATCTGATAGTAAGGGGGCTGGAGAATGGCTCAGTCAGTAAAGTACCGGTCACACGTGCACGAGGAACTGCGTACAGAGTCCCAGAACCCGTGTAAAAATCCAGGTGTGGCGGGGGGCCTGTACCTGGTGCTGGAGGTTGAGGGACTAGAGGGTAGGTTGGAGGCAAGCATATCTCTGAAGCTCACTGGCCAGCCAACTGAACTGAGTTGATGGGCTTCAGGCTCTGCTAGAGACCCTGTTTCAAAAAGTAAATGTGGAAATTTATCAAAGAGAGCCCCCTGACATTGACCTCTCTCCTCACCCCCATGCACGTGCCCTCATCAACAAGTGTACACACACACACACACACACACACACACACACACACACCCCAATAAATAATTGAGTGGACTGCATGGTGCTCTTCCTCTTGTCTTCCGTTACAGAGGGAGGCACAGGTGAGAGTCCCTGAGGTTCCCAAATTTCTCGCCTGAGAATGAGCATCCTAGTAAAACGGGCTCAGTGATACTTTTTGCTGTCAAGTCCTAAGCACCCTGTTGGCCCCTTGGGAGTTCTTGACCCATGTGGACAACGGGTGCCTTTTGGTTGTGTCAACCTCGTACAGTGTGCCACCTATCGCATCTTATTCCTGCAACACTCCCGAGACAGGATAGCACGTGCTACTAGACGGTGAATGAACAGATACACAAGGGTCCAGGGGTACTTTTGGTCCTGCTCTGTGATGGTTAATATTTACTGTCAACTTGGCGTGATCCAGAATCACCTAGCAGCAAGCCTCCAGGCACACCTGTGAGGGGTTAGCTAGTCTAGGTTAGCCTCCAGGCACACCTGTGAGGGGTTAGCTAGTCTAGGTTAGCCTCCAGGCACACCTGTGAGTTAGGTTAGGTGAGTACATGCTCAAAGACTCAACACATGGCGGGGGGGGGGGGGGGGAGGATGCACCGTTGCCTGGGTTTGGGGCCCCAGCTGTGTAAAGAGGAGGCTAAACACTGAGTTCTATTTCCTGACTGCGGATGTGATGTAAACTGCTGCAAGCTCCTAAGGCCTTGATTTGGCTGCCGTGAAGGACTGGACCCTTGGACTGGGAGGCAGAATACCCCTTTCCTTCCTTCGGTTGTGTTTGCCAGGGAATATTATCACAGCAGCAGAAAAAGGAACTGAGATACATCCTGAGTGAGGAGCAAAGCTCTGCTTGGAACCCTGGAACCCTGGAACCCTGAGCCTTATTCCTTGCTTGTGTCATCCCTCCCACCAACCCAGTGAAACCATGCAGGCAGCGGTCAGCACACTGAGGTCCACCCAGTGAAAACACATGGACAGGGGTCAGCACGCTGTGGCCCAAATTTGGCTCAGCACTTGTTTTTATGCAATATGAGAGTTAAAAAATAAAATTTATGTAGTTAAAAAAAAGCGGTCCAAAGAATAATATTTTGTGATGAGTTGTCATGGTTAGCACCAGCTGTTAATTTGATACAACCCTGGGGACACTTAGGAAGAGGAACCTCAAGTGAAGAATTACCTTCTTCGTCGCCTTCTTCTTTTTCCTTCTCTTCCTCCTCTCCCCTCTCCTCCTCCTCCTTCTCTTCCTTCTTCTCTCTCTCCCCTCTCTTTTTTTTTTTTGAGACAGGGTTTCTTTGTGTAGCCCTGGCTGTCCTAGAACTCTCTCTTTGTAAATGAGGCTGGCTTTGAACTCACAGATATCCACCTGCCTTTGCATCTCAAGTGCTGTGATTAAAGGTTTGCACCACCCCCACCTGGCACTAGCAATTTCTTTATTAACAGTGAGTGTAGAGGGGTCCAGCCCACTGTGGTAGGTGCCATCTTTAATCTTGTGGGCCTGGGCTGCATAAGAAAGCTAGCTGAGCAAGCCATTAAGCAGCATTCCTCCACGGTTTCTGCTTCAAGCTCTTGCCTTCGAGCCCCTTAATGACGGACTGTGAAGCATAAGATGAAATAACCACACCCCAGGTTGCTTTTGGTGCCGGCGTTTATGACAGCAACAGATCACAGTGACAGAAGAGTAGCTAGCATGGACATGAGCATTCCACGAAGCTTAGGCTTTTAGATACAGTCCCAGTAGCATCTTCTACCAAACCACGGCAGAGTTTCACAGCTGCGGAAGGTACACGGATCTTAAAATCTGCTGTGTATTCCTTTATGGGAAAATGTTTGCTGGTCTCTGAAACAAGACATTGCTCCTCCAAACCCTCTCATGTGTGTTGGATGCAACCTGCTCTTCTGGCAAGGAGACGTGGTGGTGGTGGAGGGGACCCATCGCTGACTGGCATTAAGATCAGTACCAGCTCCCACACACCCGACTCAAAGCCAACATTCCTTAGATGTTTAGAACATAGTTCCTTCCCACTCATGTACGGACCAATATTCTCACAGGGGAAGTAATTTACCTGAAGTCACATATTGGTTGGTGGGGGGAAGTTTAGAACTGGATCCAATTTTTCTACCTCCATGGACACTGTCCAACTAAACCTCACTCTTCTGAATAGGAAAAAACCCCCAAAACCAAAACTCATCCCCTCTCACCAACAGCTTAGTTTCATTACCCGGAGCCCCACAGAGGGTCTCAACTCCCACTCCACTCTGCCTCATCGACGTGAACCTCACCAGGGCTAGCCAGTCCGTCTGTGTCAGAGTGACCACTTCGAGCATGAACTGGAGACCAGACTGAGATGGCTACATTCAGTTGAATTCAGGAAGCTGGGACCTGTGTGAGTTGGCCTGCTGTCTCTTGGCCACATGGCCACTGGATAATTAAGGAGACCCTGTTGGGAGTTCCTGCTCGGAGGACCTCCTTCTGTGTGTGCTACATTTACTCGGTGTGAGTTCTGCTCTAGTCACCGCTTGAGTTCATGACAGGAGGGTGGGACAGGAGTGCGTCAGTGAGCGCTCGGTGATGGGATCTTGCAGACAAAGGGGAACTTCCTGTGACAGCTGCTGTCGTTCCAGGACCTCAGAGCTGTGAACGGAAGAAGCGGAGAGTCTGGGTAGACATCCATTCACTGCAGTAAAAGCCCCTGCGTCACCGATCTGGAGTAAAAGTCCTCTCCCGCAGGCTGACGGCTGCTGAGACAGCGCTCCTATCCTATTCTCTCACGAAGCCTGGTTTGGTCTTCCACTAGTCGGGGAAGGATAAACTTTTTTCCGGGCTGCAGGATGGCCCCTGGGATAAGTGACTTTTGTCCCCCACCATTCCTCAGGAGGAGGAAAGGAAGAGAGGAGCGCAGTGTGATGGTTGGACCTTGAATTCGGTGCATGTTGAAACGTAGCTCCATTCCCTGCCTGTTCTGTGACCTTGAAGGAATGGCTCAACTTCCTGAAGCCTGGATTCACCTTGGGCTTCATAGTTGATAGAGCACAGAAGGTGAGAGGCAACCCGTGCCTGTGCCCCTGTCACTGTGCTGGGCCAGTTGTGCCTTGATTATCTCAGCAAACTTTCACATAGGGGTAAATATTAAGCCCAGGAGAGAAAACGGACTCCCTGCAAGGACATAGCTACAAAGCAACAGGGCTAGAACTCACACTCAGGTGTATGCTCTTCAGTGCCCACACCTCTGCGCTCCTCCAGACGCAACTGTGTTCTGACATCCAGAAGGACCATCCTGGGCTGGAGGCTTCCACTTTTGTGCACAGGAAACTACCTCTCAGTGCAAAGTTTTTTTTTTTTTTAAGGGATATACGCTGTGCACATCAAAGACGTAATGAAGTCTCTGCCACCCACTCTAATTCTCTAATGCCCTTCCATCCATCTGGCACCTGATTGCCAGCAAACCATTAAAGACCTTTTAAAATACTACTACCCTGGACAGTATACCCTGCCCCAGGAAACTGGGGTGCTCTCCAAGGTGCTAAAAAAGGGCAGCCTCTTAACTCCCATTGCGGCCCATGTTTCCCCGTGGTGCCCCTCCATGCTCCTTGATGCCTCCCCATCCTTCATCCTGACCCTACATCTCATTGTGCCCCCACACTTCGGGGTGCTTCCCCATCCCTATGCTGCCTCTCTATGCAGCTCTGGGAGAGCCCAGGTCCTGGGGTACTCACCGCTACTGGGCCGGTACCACATCTGCACACAGTCTTCTTCTGGGTCTGTCTGGATGCCATCGCCAGGCTGGCTCCTGTCCCAGTAACTGTAGTCATAAGGGGAGCCGTCAGTCCACTCAAACTGCCCTTCCTGGGGTCCACTCAGAGGCAAGAAAGTAGAGAGAAAGACCAGGTATTGGATTAGTTCCGGGGTAGGGACGGCGTTATAAAAGCCCTTAGTGTGCAATGTAATGTGTGCTATGGCCTCAGCGCTGCTGGCCTCAGGCACCTTGTGTTGCCCTTGTCACATGAACCTTACCTACTTTATTCTCACTGCTCAGCAAAGAATGAGCTCAGCTCCAGCCCAGACAACCAAGAGAGACTTCGCCTCAAAAGAAACAAGTAAGTGGTCTTGGGGATGCAGCTCAGTGATAGGGCGCTCGCTCATGGGCTGTGTGCTGAGCCCTGGCTTTCGGTGATGCTGAAGGAGGGGGGAGTCCCTCACACATCTATCCATAGTTTCGGAGAATCCAAGTCAAAACAGAGGTGTTCTCTGATTGTCCCATAATGTTCCTGTCACACCCACTTCCATGGCTAACCGAGGTGGGTTGGTGTCTATGTGCTGGTGTGTAACTGTGAGCTGGCATTGTTAAATGAAAGTGGAGCTTTGGTTGGAGTTTCTTCCTGAGCTCTGGCAGCTGTGGCTTCCTCACCTCACCTGCCTATGGTCATGAAGGCCCGTCCAGATATCAGCCGGGATGTCAGGAGCGCAGCTGTTCACCAGGTCATACACAAAGACGTTCTCCTCCCAGCTGTGGATGCAGGAAGCACAGCAGCAGTTACCACCGCCCCTTTCCACGGGCTGGAGCCTGAAGCAAGCTCGTTCCCGCTTCTGGACTAAGTCAAGGAGGGCAGAACGTAACTGTTTTCCCTCTCCGTTCTCGTAAGGTTTCAGTTAATTAGTAACTCGTGTTTGTGTGTGTGTGTCTGCCTGAGTGTGTGCACGCTTTATGTGTATGGGTGTGCACACGTGTGTATTTGTGTGGCAGCCAGAGGACAGCGCCAGGTGCCCTCCTCTGTCACTCTCTGCCATATTCCTCTGAGACAATCTATCCACGAACCTGGGGCTTGTGCTCTCTTGGCTAGGATGGAACCCAGCAAGCCCCAGCGACCATTGTCTCTCTGCATCCTTGGGACTGGAGTTATTTATAGGCATTAGCTAGGGCAGCTGGGGTGTTACGTAGATGCTGAGATCAGAACTCCGGTCCTCCCAGTTCTATAGTGAGTGCTCTTAGCAACTGAGTCATCTCTTTAATCCCTCTGTCATTCTTAACTAGGTCAACCCTATTTGGCCATCTGGGCCAGCTCAGAGAAAGACTCAGCACAGCACTTACCACCACTTCAGAAACACTTCGAATGACACGGGTCACAGTGAAGATAAAAAGAACAGTGGAGGGCTACACACTGTGTTGTGTGTGCTGAATGACTTAAGATTTCCAATATGCTCACTTTGGTTCTCTCTCCAAGACCCACCTTGTGCTGCCAAATCTTTACATAGCTTCCTCTTTCCCAATATTTTTCCACATAGCATCATTAAATATTTTCTGTTTCTTTCTTTCTTTCTTTCTTTCTTTCTTTCTTTCTTTCTTTCTTTCTTTCTTTCTTTCTTGGGAATATAGCTCTAAGCTTGAACTTACTTAATCTACTCTGTCTTCTGGGAGGAGTCCCAACCTTGACATTAAAAGCTTATAAACAAAGAAACCAGAGACCCTGGTGTTGGGTCATTGTCCAAAACAATATATATATATATATATATATATATATATATATATATATATATATA
>NW_026596088.1:9001217-9088942 GCF_907164565.1 Psammomys obesus | reverse complement strand
ATATATATATATATATATATATATATATATATATATATATATATATACATGAATGGATAGAAGGACAGAGAGAAGGGTGAATGGATGGAAGGAAGAGTGGAAAATGGATGGTTAACGGATAAAGGATGGATGATGATTGGATAGAAAAATAGAGGGATCTAGGAAAGGATGGATGGATAGATGGACACAGTGAAACAGACACACAGCGGCTACAGGCACTCATTTATCTTAGTACTGTGTTTCATGTTATACAGCCCTGAGTCTGTTTCATCCTCATAGCAAGCTGGGACTGGAGCAGACACACCTGGCTCTCTGCCCTAAAGCCATTCCCATAAGATGATTTCATCTCACTGCGTAAATATTATAACCTAGGAAGGCATATGACTTTACCCAGTTCTCTTAGCAGCTAACGCTGTCAAAGAACCAAGCTCAAACACCTAGCTGGAAGGCACAACCTCCAGGGAATGCCTGGGAAGCATCTTCCCCCCCCCCCCCGCCTCGATTCCTGTTAAAAGGAATCGAAGGTGTGAAGAAGTCCCCAGTCTCTGCCCTGCATTTCCTGCTCAGAAATTTCCCTGAGCAAAGTCAAGGTCACTGGTCACCCAGAGAGTGGTTCACCCATTGCCTTGATATCAGTGAGCCCAGAAAAATCTGTCCACAGAATGGAGGGCAGGGGAAGGATGTGAGGCAAATGGCAGCACTCCATCCCTCAGTTGCTCCCACAACCAGACGGGCAGATCCCCCTGACAAGCGGTTCCCATTATGGATAAGAGGTGAATGTCAGTGCATCAGGGAAGTCACAGCTCACTAGCCCAGGACCGAAGGTCTGTCAGCTCTCATGAGCATGTTCCCAATGTGGAAGCAAGGGCCGCCACTTGTGGGAGTGTCCACCATGGAGTGTGTCGAACCTAGAGTGGGGTCGGAGGAGTTGTCCTTGCCTTCCACCTTATTGAGAAGAGGTCTGCCCTGCTGCTAACCCCAGGGAGCCAAGATGAAAGCTTCCAGGAATTTCTATCTCCACCCGCCATTTCATGCAAGCAGTACTGGGATTACAGGTGTGCATCAGATCCAGACGTATGCTTGCACAGCTGCAGCTTTTGCCTCCCCAGTTATCTTCCCGGGCACCCATTCTTGTTCCACACATGTTTATTAGGTCAGCTGTGTCACCGGGTCAAGAGCTCTGGTACCCTGCAGAGCACGGCACAAAATTGCCAATTATAAAGATGACTCTCCCAGCATGCCCTTCGATACCGCTGCTGAGTTCCTTGCCCTTTATTTCACCCAGGATAACTTCAATGAGAAATTGTACCGGGTAAAAAGTAGCTTCAATGATCTGAGCCAGACACCAGCTGGAGACACTAGACTCTAATCTTTTTCCCAAAGGGGCACTTGGCTAGGCCACAGAGGTCTAGGCAGTCCACTCACCTGTGAATGGAGGCCAGCTTGGCAGATTTCCTACCAATGGTAAACTGAGAGCAGTGTAGGTCGGCCTCAGCCCAAGTCTTGTTGATGGGGAAGAATCTGTAGCAGTGACCTTTGAACTCTGTCCAGAACAGGGGACACAGCAGGGACATCTGAGGCACCTCTGAGAGTGCTGTGGATGGAGAGGAAACAGAGATGGAGGTGATGCTCACGTTGTCTCTGTGGCTTATTACGTATCTTTAAGAGTAAAACACATCCATTATGATTAACAGTTCTGTGCCTGAAAATATATGCACACTCAGGGCTACATAGAGAAACCTTATTTCTTTTTAAAATTAAAAAAATTTTACAATTTATTCACTGTATATTCAGATTGTAGCCCCTTCCCTCAACTGCTCCTCCCTCCCTCCTCCCCCATATCCCCGTATTCACTGAAAGGGGGAGTTCTCCTTCCCTGCCATCTGCCCCTAGCTTATCAAGTCTCATCAGTACTGCCTGGATTCTCTTCCTCTGTGGCCTGGCAAGGCCAAATCGCCAGGGAGAAATGATAAAAAAAAAAAAAAAAAAAAAAAAAAGCAGGCAATCGAGTTCATGACAGAGGCAGCCCCTGCTCCCCTTACTCAGGAACACACATGGAGACTGAGCTGCCTATCAGCTACATCTGAGCAGGGGGTCTGGGTCCTCTCCATTCATGGTCCTTGGTTGGTGCATCAGTCTCTGCAGGACCCCTGGGTTCAGACTTTTTAGCTTTGTTGGTCTCCTTGTAGAACTCCTGTCCCCTCCAGCTCCTTCTATACCCCCTTCTTCCATAACACTCTTTGTGCTCCGCCCAAAGTTTGGCTGTGAGTCTCAGCATCTGCTTCAATCCCCTGTTGGGTGGAGCCTTTCAGAGGACCCCCCATATTAGGCTCCCATTCCGTTTCCTAGAGACCCTATTTCAATTAATCAAACACACAAACAAACCAAAAAAGAGATTTATTGTAATTATTTATGCACTAAGTGTGTGTATGCTGTGTGTGCAGGATGCCATGTGCATGCATGTGCCCACTGATCCGGAATAGGGCACTGGCTCTCCTGGTGCTCTAATTACAGGTGGCTGTGATCCGCCACTGGGGTGCCAGGAACAGAGCCCGGGTTTCCTCTTACCTGCTGAGCCATCTCTGCTGCCCCTATTAAGGCTGCTTTGGGATAGCCCCTAAGTAGCCTTCCTAGAGTTTAATCATTGCCTTATTTTTGGGTAATTAGATTTCATAAAAACTCGCTATGAATAATATTGAAACAGCGGTTTCACGCAACAAGCTTTGCCAGTGTTTCTGGTAGTTTTTGAGGAGAGGCTTGGAAGGGGTTGGAACAGTTTCTAAATTGTTTCCTGAAAGCAATCCCCCCTCCTGTTGTCCTGTCTGAGGGAACCCATCTCACTTTGCCGTCTCTAGCCCTGACTGCCGTCATTTCCTTGGGGATCTCTGCAAATTTTATAAGCAAGAAATGATACATTGTTTCAATTGGCAATTTCAGGCTATCTGGCAAGAGTGTGTATCCAGCTAGAAGCAAGACTTTCTATCTTTCACCCATCACACTGCTGGGGTCATGGTCGGTTGTCAATTGTGAAAAGCAACACACTGAAAATAACAAATAACAACAAAACTAACCCCACAACCCATGTTTGAGACAATACAGCTCTCTCAAGTCTGGGCTCATCTCAGAAATTTGTGGGGGTGTTCTTGGAAACAGGACTCAGGCTGAGGGGAGAGGCAGACAGCTGAGACCCTCCCGTGCACTGGGTTGGGAGACTCAGTAGCCAGCAGCGGTCCCCGGGACACCGCGGTACTGGTCAGCTCTGTCTGACCAGTTGTGAGTCTTAGGAACATTCTCTTCTTCCTCAGATGTATGTATATCTGGCGGACAGAGGTGTGGAGTCTGTGCCTTCAATTCGCCATCATAGCTGGCTGACTCTGGGATCATAACGTAGCGAGTAGGGGCTGGGGACTGGACCGGTGGGTAAAGCACTTGCTGTGCAACTGTGAAGACTGGAGGTCAGATCCCTGGCAGCCACAGAGAAGGCTCAGCTCTGTGGGGTGTGGGATGTAGAGACAGGTGGATCCTCGGGGCTTGCTCACCAGCCTGTCAAGCCGAACAGGTGAAACTTCAGGTTCAGTGGGAACCCTGTCTCAAAAACAGGTGGAGACACCTGGCATTGTGGCCCACGACTTTCACCCTAGCAACCAGGAGGCAGAAGCAGGTGAATCTCCATGAGCTCAAGGATGGTTTGGTCTACATAGTGAGTTCCAGGTCAGCCATGGCTACATAGTGGAAAGACCCCACCCCTCCCCCAAACAAAAAAAAAAAAAAAAAAAAGGAAGGAAGGAAAAAGAAAACAAGACGTGGAGAACAATCTCTCTCTCTCTCTCTCTCTCTCTCTCACACACACACACACACAAAGATAACATAGTGGACAGCACAACACAGTGGACAGAATTCCTAGAGCACGGATTGTTTATTTATTTGCGTGTGTCTGCAGGTGCACATCCATGTGGGAGGCAGAGGACAACTTCAGATGTCACCCTTAGGAGTGCTGTCTCTCCACTTCCCTCGAGGCAGTCTCTCAGTGGTCTGAATCTTGCCAATTTAGGCTGGGCTAAGTGAGCCCCCGGGATGCCCCTGTCCCTGCCTCCCCCGTGCTGGGATTACAAGTGTAGCCACGATGCCTGTTTTTTTGTTTAAATGTGGTTTCTGTGGGTACTGAACTCAAATCCTCATGCTTTCAGGGTAATTATTTACAGCCTGAGCTATCTCCCTAGCCTCCAAGGGGCATTCACGATGTGCCGTACAGACAGAAAGTGGGGCTTCAACAGCTTCAGTCTGGGAAGATGGTGGAGGCCTCCTGACCACAAAGACTGTCCTTGCTTCCTCATGGGAGACTGGCAGGCCGAGTGCGGGTGGCTGACAGCAGCTTCCCAGAGCTCGTGCCTTCTGCTTTGATTCAGGTCGGCTCATCTTCTGCCAGTCACAAACACCTAATCAGACCTCTGTGGGCAAGTCTCCTGCCTTGACTCTGACCAACTCCTGCTTCTCCTCTGGTCTCTACTGCTTGGTGGCTTTAGGTACCTCAGATGGGTATCTCTGGTAAGAGATGCACCCCGACTTCACATGCACCCAGAATTCTTGTCTAGGGTTGTCTACGGTCAGTAGCTGCCGTGATCACTTCTCCTCTCCCAGAACCTTGGTACCCAGAGGGTACATTGGACTTAGATTTAAATCATTGATTTTATTGTTAATTATGGGGAGGGACTTAACATGCATATGATCACAGTGTCCTTGGAGGCTGGCATTGAAGCCTCTTCAGTTACAGGCAGTTGTGAGCCACCTGGTGTGTGTGCTGAAGTGGGAACTGAACCTGGGTCCTCCGAAAGAGCCCTAAGCTGAGCTGTCTCTTTAGTGTAGGTTTTGAATGAAAACAGCAGGTAGGGATGTATTCAAACAGCACTGAAGGCTAGTTGCCTGGTCTTAGGTTTCCGGATTGTCCTACACTATCATGTGATGAGCAATATAGCATGAAATCTCACTGGCAATACAAACTCTTGGGGGCACTCAAGGCCAGGGAGAGGGTCAAAAGCACATTTTAACAAGCATGGGTGATTGAGTAAGTGTGGAATCTTAGAAATGCTGGTCTGTAAGGAGAAAGACGAATCCTGTAGTAGGATCATTTTTTCCCTCTCTTGTTCCTTTTCCTCCTTGCCTTTTTCCCTCCCTCCTCCCTCACACTCCCTCCCCTCTTCCCTCCCTTGCTCTTCCTTCCTTCATCCCTCTTGCCCTTCCCTCCTCCTTCCCTTTCTTCCTGCCTTGGATAGGGCTTGGTCAAGAGGAATTAATAATTAATTAAATGAAGTGGGGCTGAGTGGGAAGAGGAGGAGGTAAAGGCCCCTGGGTCTCCAAGTCTTCTTCCCCCAGGTGGAAAATCCTTCCTGAGCTACTTTACACCCCCCTAATTCTGATCCCTTTGAGGTTTCCCCTTCACTAAGGAAAACAAAAAAGGGGTGTTTCTGCATGCCTGGGTTGAAATAAACCAGAAAATGGGGCTGTGCAGGTCACTGCCCAATTATTCTCCTTCCACCCAGGCCAGTAAAGACCTTTAATTGGAGGCCTGGGAAACACAAGCATTAACTCCTACCTGTCTGGTGTTTCCCTTCTGCCTTTGCCTCAGGGATCTTAGAAGCTGAGGTTAGAAAGGTTTTCATCAGCAGGACCCCTAACCAGCCCAAGGGTCCTCCGAATGGCCTAAGATGGCAAGGGCTACTCCTGAAGCATTTAAACGCAGCACATAAGCCAGACTCGAGATCTGAGAGGCTTCCTGAAAAAGGTGATGAGTCAGCAGAAAACTGAAGGCTGGTGAGAGTCAGAGAATGTTCCAGGAAGGCCCAGGCAGAGGGACCCAGGTGGGGGGGGGGGGGTGGGGGGTTGGCGGGGGGGGGGTTGAACTAAGAAAACTGAGAAGAAGGAATCCGAGGTGAGGTTGGAGGAAGGGATGGGGATTGAGGGAGAGAGGCAGACAGGAGGTTTAGAGCAGGAGGAGGCTTGTTGCTCAGGAAACCAAGAAGCCAAACTACACGGTCTTTTTCTCAATAAGTAGCAGCCAAGGTCTCCCAGCTGGGGGGTGTGGGGGGAGGCAAAGGCTTTGGGAGCTAAGCTTGTTCCGGGACGAAAACATCGGTGGAATCCAGCTCTCCCACTTTGAGAGAATAAATTGTCACCTTCCCACTCAATCTGGCTGTGAGCTCCCCTGGCCCTGCACCAGCCGCCCACAGATGCAACGCTCTGCTCTCTGCTGCCTCCTGCAGATGCACTGCTTTGCTGCCACCGCCTCCTGCCCAGAGAGGAGAGGAGGTGGGGAGGCTCCAGGGCCACGCTTACCTTCCCCCATTCCCATAGTGGGCCCCCGGACACTCCTGGGAGCTAAAAGGAAGTGTCTTCCAGGCTTAAGTAAGGTGGCGGGCAGGGCCACCTCCTGTTGCCTGTCTAGTTTGAATGCTCAGCAGTCCTCCTTAAAAGCAAGCCTTGCTTTTTCCATCTTGAGCATCTTCCCTCTGTGAGCCACTCTGGAGGCCCCAGAGCACAGAGGAAAAGCCCTGAAACCGTTGCTTAGATTCATCCTAGCAGGGACCATTCATTGAGTGCTTGATGCTTGGTTCCTGGAGGCCAGCCCAGGAGAGATAGTAGACCGGAACCCAGTTTGCTGACGAGCACCGGAGAGGCTGCTGCTTGCTCCTGGCAATCATGTTTGTAACTCTCTGAAACCCCTGCCTCCACACCTACAGGCTCTGGTTCATGAATTTAACCAACAGTGGAGAGAAAGCATCTGGAGTGGGGGTGGGGCAGCCCACCTGTGCTGAACATAGACTTCCAGGTGCTGGGAATCATGCCTGGGGATTTACATGTGCCAGGCAAACTCTCTACCCAACCCCCAGCCTTTGATGTTTGAGATAGGTCTCACTAGGTAATTCAGGCTGGCCTTGGGTTTGAGAGTCTCCTGTCTAAGATTCCTATGTGTCAAAAAAAAGGGGCAGACAGTTTTTCTTTCATGTGGTCCTTCTCTACACGATGCACTCCAGCAACTGTTTGCTTTGTATCGGTTTTATGAGTGGGTTCAAGAACATGGGAGGTGGGCCTTAGTTAGACGTAGCTACTGCATCCTTCTACAGCAGGGACCCAGCATCTGAAAATGTTGGCATCCACAGGAATGCTGGAGCCAAGCTCTTGCAGACAGCCGAGGGACAAGTTTAACCACGATGTAAAGACACCAGCATTTCCCGAGTTTCTATATGTTTCTAAGTGTGTGACCTCATGCTGTTCCCACATGATATTAGTAATCATACGTGAAGGAGTATTCCAAAATATGTGTAGAGTGCCCTGTTCCTACAGAGGGGAGCAAAATGGGCCAGTGTCTGAGGCACGCTCCAGGATTGGGTCTACTGTAGGAGGAAGGTCATCCAGTTGCTTGAGTCTCTGTGCTCTAGTGGAGGGGCTCGGACTCTGATCCCTGATGACCCTGTTGGAAACTCTGCTCTCTGGGCCTCGGTTTCATCTTCAAAATGGGCATGGGTGGGGCTGGGGAGAAGGCTCTGTGGGTAAGATGGAGAAGGCCAGCTGTGTAAGCATGAGGACCAGAGTTCTTCAGATCCCCAGTACCAACGTGAAAAGCCTGGCACGGTGACACAACTCTGAAATCTCAATGCTGGGGAGCCAGAGAAGGCTGAAACTCATCAGCCAACCAGCCTAGCTGGATCAGTGACCTGCTGGATCAGTGAGAGACCCTGCCAAGAAAGAAAGAAAGAAAGAAAGAAAGAAAGAAAGAAAGAAAGAAAGAAAGAGAGAGAGAGAGAGAGAGAAAGAAAGAAAGAAAGAAAGAAAGAAAGAAAGAAAGAAAGAAAGAAAGAAAGAAAGAAAGAAAGAAAGAAAGAAAGAAAAGAAAGAAAGAAAAGAAAGAAAGAAAGAAAGGCAGATGCAGTGCCATGTTTCAGACTGACCGCCCATTTGCTCTGCTGTCACTGAGTTCAGGAGTCGGGGATGGGGGGAAGGAACCAGCAATGGCGGAAGAATCCTAATAACAATTATCTTTGTTACTCTTCTCAGGTTCTAGCTCTAAGTGCTTCACTTGCATGAACCCACAGAAGCAATGAGAGCAAAGGCAATTTCAGAGCAAAGGCTGGGGAAAAGTCCTGTATGGCTAAATCCTCCCAGGCTTGTCCGAAGGAGAAGGAGGGAGACTCGGGAGTGAGGTTGAGCGGATCTGCAAGTAGCTCAGCGTGCTCAGGGGATGGATAATGAAGGGCAGGAGCTGTGTGGTGAATGGCCGATGGCTGCCCTGTACTGCATTGTGTAGAATAGCCAGCTGAGGGTATCCAGAAGAGGACAGAAAGCCAAGAGGTCCTATTGAGTCCTTGCTAGTCACCCAGCAGCGCATGTTCTGATGTTTGTGTCAGTCTCTCAGTTTTCTGCTGGGCTGGGGGTCTGGGGAAATGAAAGAAGTGCCCTACGGCCCTACGAGCAGTGATGACCTCAGTCAGACTTCAGCCTCCGTTTCCCCGCCGTAGCAGGGAAGGGTTGAGTGGAATGGATTTCTCAGTGAGGTCTCCAAGATTGCTGGTTTTGAGGTGATCCTGGTTCACCTGTCTGTAAAGGAGGGCGGCACACGGGGACAGATGTGGTGTCTGCAGCTTCCTGTCTCTGATGAAACTCTCCTGCCTGTAACGCCCCAGCACCAACAACAGTGACCAACAACTACAGAGGTATTGAGAGAGAAAATGCTTTTCCAGACGCTCGTCATGTGATCAGTACCTCATCTGCACCATCACGTCATTATTATCCCCACCTCTGTGTATGTATGTGTGTGCGTGCGTGTGTGTGTGTGTGTGTCTGTTCATGTGGGTGGGTATACCAGTGTATATGAGACCTTAGTCGCTCTCCATCTTATTTATATTTTTTGGAGGCAGGGTCTTTCACTGAATGGCAGCTCACCAATTCACCTAGGCTGGCTGGCCAGCAAGCCCCAGGGATCCTCCTTTGCTGTTTCCCCAGCTCTGTGCTCACAGACACACCATGGTGCACGCTTTTTACTGGGCACCAGGGATAAAACTCAGCTCCTTGTGCTCAGTGTAACAGACACTTCCAACCATGGGCTGGGAGTTCTGCAGTTCCGGGCTGTCTATGGATTCTGCCATGATAGCCTACGCTGCCCGATACAGAGAGCTTAGGTAGAAGCGGAGCCCCCAGGCACCAGAGGGCCTTGCAGAGACTGAAGCACCCAAAGAAGGACCATGTGTGGACTAAACTTAGGCCCCCTACACAGATGTAGCTGATGGGCAGCTTGGTCTACACGTGGGTCCTCTAGTAAGGGAAGCCGGGGCTGTCTCTGACATGGACTCTGTTGCCTACTTTTTGATCACCCCCACTGGCAGGGCTGAGCACATCCTCTTCCCCTGTGGCCTGGCTTGATGAGCTGCGGTGGGTTGGTGGTGGTGGGGCTCCCTTGTTCTGAGGAATAAGGGAGGAGGGAGGGGAAGAGAGAGGGCTAGGATAATTCGGGTGTTTTATATATATCTAGCCTGGCCCAGGGAGCTGTCGGATGCCTCCCAACCTGAGAGCACTTTCCTGGTGTTAGCACCCCAGCCTCCCCTTTGCAACGTTGGAAGTACTCAAACTCCCTGGCTTCTTCTCATCCCTCTAATGTCATATAGGGAGGTCATGTGCCTGAGGTTGATGAGTCCCATTTCCCCGGGACATCCCATTGAGCCCATAGGGATGGAGATTGCTGGCGCCGGGCTGCCAGGGAGACTGATAGAGAGACAACTGTATTCATCCTGCATGTCCATCTTCAGTGACCCTGCCTCTGGGGGTTCGCTGGAGTTGTTGGCATTGCCAAGGCTGGAGGGGAGGGGGTTCCCAGATAGCAAATTTCTAACAAAAGTACCATGGTGGCAGGTACTGTGCTAAACACTTTCTCTATGGCCTGGACGGGGTGGCCTTATGGCCTCCACTTTCTGGAAGAAACTGAGGCTCAGGATGATTAAGAAACTTTGTGAGCTGTAGTAGCACACATCTGTAATGTCAGCACTCTGGAGCAGGAAGCAGGAGGATTGAGATTCCAGCCAGGGCTAATAGCAAGATCCTGTCTCAAAAATAAATGACTGAATAACTAAAATTTAAAGGAAGGAAGGAAGGAAGGAAGGAAGGAAGGAAGGAAGAAAAGGAAGAAAGGAAGGAAGGAAGGAAGGAAGGAAGGAAGGAAGGAAGGAAGGAAGGAAGGAAGGAAGGAAGGCTGCCAGGTCACACAGTTTGTAAACTGCAAAGCTGGGATTTAAACTTTAAGGGTCTTGGGATGAGAGAATGCTCTCTCATTTGGGGCTGAGCTATCAGGAGGTCAGCTCAATTCCCCAGCACTTCCCCTCAGCATGCCTGCATCCCTCAAGTCTATAAGAGTGACATCCCCCAACCTGTCCCTGGCCCTGGCCCCTGTGCTCACCTGGATGGATACTGATGTCTGTGTGTGGAAAGATCTGTGCAGGCAGGAGAGCCAGGAAGGCCACAGCCCACAGTTCCCATTTCTGCATTCTGAGCCTGGAGGAAGCTGCCTCTGGCTTTGCACGGAGTGTGGGTCCCCGATAGCTCTTCTAGGTTCAGGCTAGGCCTCCAGCAGCTAAGACAGATGGGGTGGACCCCAGTCCCTCCCCCTCCTGCCTCTCTCCCCATTCCTCTGCATCACTGGACACAATGTAGAGTGACAGCTGAGAGCAAAGCAGTGCTCCAGCTGGGAGCGCCTGAGCCCCCTGAGTTCCCAGCTCTGCTCTGAGCCATGTCTCCTCTTCTCTGGCTTCTGTCCTGGACCACCAACCATCTGTCCTTGTAGGCCAAATACCTCTCAAAAGGTGAAAGTGCAGTAGAGGATGATTACAGCAGACCCCTAGCCATGGAGGTGGTTTGTGTGGACCACATGAAGTCTTCAAATTAATACAGAAACAGGGCTAGCTCAGGACACGTCAGCAAGCCTGAGACCTGCATGGACACATGATAGAAGGGAGGACTGATTCCTGAGGGTTTTCCTGACTTCCAAGCAGCACATCACACACACACACACACACACACACACACACACACACACACACACACACCACATTGATGTCAGTATATTAAAATTAGGTTTTAAGTTAAGGTCAGTTTTCTGACTCCTGCTGCAAATCTGAAAACTGGACAAGACTTGGCCCTTATTTCTGCAACAGAAGCACTGCCCAGAGATGAGGAGAGCACCCACATCAGGGCTCTAGGAAATAATGTTTATTGAGGTCCTGTCCACTAGTCTGACCTTGATGCCTTTGGGGTCTCTCAAGCTGCTTTCAGGGTCAAAGGAAGCATCAGCAGAAGGGTCACACAATGAGTTACAAATGCCACAATGGTCATCTGTTGTGCCTGACACTACTGTGTGATTTTCTCATTCTTAAATGTCTTAAAACCCACTAGTGTTTCTATTGGGTATTCACTGAATTTAGGAGCATGCCATGTGTGTGTGTGTGTGTGGTGTGTATGTGTGTGTATTAGTTTGGGTATGGGCACATGGAAGCCTGAGGTTGGTGTCATATCTTCTGTAACGGCTCTCCACTTTACTTTTAGAGACAGAGGCTCTCCTTGAACCTGGAGCTCCCAGGTTCTGCTAGGCTGACTGGCAATGAGCCTTCAGAATTCTTCTCTCATCAGCTCCAAGATTACTATAAATGTGGCTGCACACAGCTTTTTACACGGGCATGGAGATTCAAACTCAGGTCCATTGCTTGAGCAGCAAGGACTTTACCAACTGAGCCACCTCCCCAGGCTGAGAATTCCTTTTATCCTGTGTGTTCTTGGTCAAACCACTTTGTCTGGCTGAGTCTAAGTCCCCCCCCATCTTATGAACGATAAATAGTACATATCTTCAAGAGATTAAATGAAATTCATTCCTTTGCTTACACTGTTTTTTTTCTTGGAATTTTTGAGACAAGATCTCACTAGATAGCCCTGCCTGGCCTGAAATTCATGATCCTTCTGCTTCAGCCTCCCTAGAGCAGGATGACAGGTGTGCACTACCGTAGCCAGGTGTTTATTCTGTTTAGCATGGATGCTGGCCAGTAGAAGATGCTCACTAAATAACAGCATATGTTTCTATTATTGTGACTGATCTCATCAAAGATTTTCCCTGGTGCTAGCAGCGTCTCCTCCATCCTGCATACCCCTTATCCTCCCCTGAAATGCTCAGTGAGGTGCTCTGACACTTCACGTAACTGGCATTCATGAGTAAGATGGGAATATGTCAATTTGGCTTCCTAGTCACTCATTCCCCTCCTACCCTGTACCCCACCGCTATGCTTGTGAGGAACAACTTAGCTCTCACCCACATAGCATGCTTTGCCCCACTGGTATTGGCACTGACGACTGCCAAGGCATGACTCAGCATACAGGCTCAACTCAGGCCCAACTCCAGACTATAGCAAGTCTCAGGTATACCAGTTGTCTCAAGACCATCGTATTAGGGCAGCTGCCAAAGCATGTGTATTTATTCAGAAGTGCTGAGCATCTTGTATATTCTTATCAGAGTGCTGACATTACTGTGAATATGAATGTTAATGTGTGAATGTAAGTCTTCATCATTGACCTGACTGGATTTGGAATCACTTGGAAGACACACTTCTGACTTACCTGAAGAGGGACAACCTACCCTGAATGTGGGACGCACCATCCGATGGCCTGGGAGCCCAGACTGAACAGAAGAGAAAAGGAGGAAGCCAGTCTGTCTTTGCTTCCTGTCTGTGAATGCAGTATGACCAGTTGCCCCACCCACCTTCCCTCCCAGCTAAAGCTCTCTACCACATGTCCCCTGCCATGAGGGACTGTACCCTCAAAACTGTGAGCCCAAACAAACCCTTCCTTCCTTGAGTTTCCGTGTCAGGTGTTTGTTCACAGCAGTGAGCAAAGGGAGCCACCACAACTTGCTTTAGAGGTCTCTCTGCTCTAAACAGCCCTGAAATGACATTCGTGAAGGTGGCACAAAATGTAAAGTCGTCATTTCCCCTTCAGGGCTGTCATCCTGGGAGTAGAGATGTAGAGGCTCCTGCTGGTATTTTCTGGGAGGCTACCAGAAAGCCAAGCTCATTTGCTTTAGCCCATGTTTGCTGCCATAACAAAATACTTGAGGCTGGATAATTTACAATGAAAAGAGTTTCAAGGTTGTAAAATTCAATATCAGTGTATCTGTATCTTCTTGCTGTAGAATTACATGTGGGAGGAGGGAGAGAGGAAAAGGAAGAGGAGGAGAGAGAGCAGAAGAAGAGATAAACTCTGGAGCTAAACACCCCACATTAACACAATTCAATATGAATTTTGGTGGGGCAAACATTCCAACCACATCAATGTCCTTCTGCAAATGAATATGATGGGAGAGGGAGAATAGCCCAAAAGAGGCCCCTGGAAATTCTTGTGAAGAGAGGATAGATGGTAGGTAGATGATAGATAGATAGATAGATAGATAGATAGATAGATAGATAGTAGACAGAACATTTTAGGCAGATAGATACCTCTGAATCCCCAGCTATAGTAATTTGTCCTGCAATATGTGTCTGAGTGTTGTTGTCCATCAGTCCCATTCCGTCTCTGAACGTATCCTTTGCTGAAATGCGGGTGTGACCCGTGGAAATGCATCAGAATTGCAGAGTCTCAGAGCCTGCCAGGAGCTACTGAATCAGAACCTGCCCTTGGTTTACTGTTCTCCGGTGGCTTGTGTGTTTATTTTACAGAATATTGCTTTACAGAATATCACTCTAGACAGTTTACAGAATATTGCTCTAGACAGGGGTACAGAACTTTTTTTTTTTTTTTTTTTGTAAAGAAAGAGCATGTTCCTTAGGCTTTGCAGGGTTTGCTAACCTATCACTCTTCAGCTTTACCAAAGACCCAGGAATAGGCCTGAAAGTGTTTCAATAAAACCGTATTTATAAAGACAGGCAATGGGTAGGGCATGGCCCAGGTTCTGTGGTTCGACTACTGCTGATCTAAGGCTCAAGTTTACAGACAGAAAATGGATGATTTTTTTTCCCTTAACAAGTATTGTTTGCTGTCAATTGAAGATTATGAAGTAAGGCTCTCTTTATAGTAATATATATTATATATATATATATATATATATATATATATATATATTATACACATGTATGAGTGTGTGAGTGTATGTGTGAGCGTACATTCTCAAGCTTCTTAAAATGACATTTACTGAATGCTATTCTGTCCTCCCTATACACATGTTTATGAGAGACTGGGCAAGTCAGTGAAGATCTGTCTAAAACATCTGCTGATTTATCATCTACCCATCTATCCATCCATCCATCCATCTACTATAGCTCTCTCTCTCTCTCTCTCTCTCTCTCTCTCTCTCTCTCATTGCTTAGCTCTTAAAATGTTATCTGTGAGGCAGGAGAGATGGTTCAGAGGTCAAGGGCACTTGGTAGGCAATCATAAGGATAAGAATTCAGATCACAGCACCAAGGCAACAAACTGGGTATCTGGAGTATTCTTGTAACTTCAGCTCCAAGGGAAGCAGAGACAGAAAGCTTGCTGGAGCATGCTGGCTCCCCAGCTTAGCCAAGAGAACATGAGCTTCAGGTTCAGCGAGAGACCTCATCGCAAAGGGCTAGGCGGAGAGTGATGGGGCGAGGGGAACACCTGGTGTCCTCTTCTGGTCTCTGCCTGTTCATACACACACCTGTATACACACATGTATACACACTCAAACATTTAAAAATATTGTGTATTTAGTGGTTAAAGTCCTCTGTCTGTGACTTTATAACAGAGGAGCCAATGCTTATTCATTTGATAAACTCTGAGACAGATGTTCTCATGTTCTGCTGTGATTAGACAGCAATTAGTAAATCTCTCTAAGCCTTGGCTTTCCTGCCTACAAAATCTGAACAAACTGATGCTTCTCCCATACAAGTGCTTAGAAAATGCTTAGCACATGAGAGGCACCCATGATCTGGAGACCTTAAACAATGCTGGAGAAGATGACCTCAACTTGGGAACTAACAGAGATGCTGTGGTCTGGATAAGACTTGAATGTCTCCCAAAAGTCCCTGCGATGAATCTGGCAGCCTTGGGAAGCGGTTGAGCTTTTAAGAGGTTGGTTGTAACGGGAAGTAACTGGGGACATTGCCCCTGGAAGAGGTTAAGGTCGTTCATGTGTGACCCCTCAAGGGTTGTAAGATCAGCAACCCCTCCCTCTGTCTCTGCGTCCTGGTTTCAATGCTCTCACCAAGATGTGATTCCATCCACTGCCCTCAGCACACATCAAAACTATGGCCCGTTTTGATCTTTCATCCTTTCCCTGCCTCAGGTATTGTTATAGTGATGGAAAGCTAACACATTCTCCAAAGGTTAACCACTTTGAAATGTAAAGGCGTTGCCTTCTAACATTTTCTTCTAGGCGTAAACTATTAGGTTTTTACATATCAACCCCTCTGGAGTTATTTCTGTTGGCCTTTCTGAACTAACGAAGGGCAGTTATCCCATCAGCAGTGGACAATGATATACCCAGAAAAGAAAGGGGTGTTTCTTCCTTGCAATCAGTCAGTATTTGGTAGGAACAAAATGCCAGTGCCTCAAATGACAGGCTGGTTTTGGTATTCTAGATAGAACTGTTCCTTCAGTTACAGGCCGGGAATAGGTCTGTAGTTTGTGTCAAGTCTGGGGACATGGTTGAAATCCTGTGGTGTTCTGGAGTTGGCCTGAGTTCAGAGCTGCAGCAGAGGAGGAAGAGGGGAATGCCTTCTCAAAGAGATAAGAATACTCAGGGGTCCTAGGGAAATGAAAGTATCTTTAAAACTCTCCATTACTGCTCTCCACCCACCTTTATTCTTTTAATGTGGGTCCCCATACCACACAGAGTTGGTGGAGTGGTCCAGGCATCTCTTTTCCCACCTCCTACCTGAGGAGGAGGAGGATGCTAATTAAAACAATGGGTAGTCCGAAGCAGGGCACCTCGGGCTCTGGTTTCTATAGAAACTCAGTCCTCCCTTCACCTTTCAACACATCTCTCTGTCTCCTGACAAACTCTATTCCTGGAGATGCGGACGGTTCTGATCTGAGCTGCCAGTGTTCCTTCTTGTCCCCGGCAGAAGCTGTCTGATGCACACCAGGTAATAATAGCCACTGGGTGCTGTGCTGAGACTCAAGTGAGGACTTTGCCAGCTTGATTCCAGCATGTCTTCACATCTATCCCTTGGGGTAGTCACCGATTGTCAGACAAAACAAACCAGCAGGACAGTTGGCCACACCTACTCTGTGTTACAGGTGTCTTGTTACAGAACACACACGCACACACGCGCACACGCACGCACCGCCTTCTACACTAGGATCATGAACGCTTGTTGTTGGGCCTGTCTTCTTATGTGGGTGCTGAGGATCTAACAGCGCTTCACTTTCCTACCTCTCGGCTCTGCTGGTCTGCCTCATGCACACTAGCAGCCAGCACCCTCCTTCTTCTATGGCATGGACAAAACTGCAACAGAAGATAACTCCAGTGCATGGCACAAATAAATAATCTTTAATTTGGACAACAAACAGCTCCCCGCCACAGAGGACAATACACTGTGGAGAAAGATACAGAAGCATCCCACGGGGGAGGAGTCTATTCTAGCTACTAAAGCCTTAACACACGAGACTCGACCAGTGCACACGCAAAACACAGAAGGCTCATCGGAGTATATGGTTAAGGGTCATGGTGGAGGGATGTGGCACCATTTTCATTCACGTGCCAGACCCCTGACAGGTCATAACCACCACAATCCAGTCACACACGTTACTTTTGCTCTATTGTAACCCTATTTACGGACACGCGATCTATCGCTACCTGAGGTGGGGGGGGGGAGTCTCTGATAGGTGGGAGGATATGGGGTAAGCTTGCATTGGATGAAAGGCAGAGGTAAGGGAGCTTCGAGCATGAAGGCCCTGGCCACCACCTTGCTGTCTAACGGGATGAGTAGGCACGCATGATAACATACGCACACGTACCCACAGCGAGTCCCAGAAATAAGCTAACACAAAGACAAATCAGATAAACCTAGGCTCCTGACCCTGGGTTACCTCCTCTTGCCCCCCCTGTTCTCTCCAAAGAGTCTAATCTAGTTTTCACATGTACTAAGGAGAAAGATACTTATACCTTTGGAGAAAGGTATCACGGGTGGAGGCCCCAAGAAAGAAATGGCCTGTTCAGAAGTTTCCTGGAAGGTATGTTTCTGAGGTGTGGATCAAGCCCCCCACATATCAGCCAAACTCCTGGTAAACCGAGTCAGGCTCTTTTCAGGAAGGCCTTCTTTCTCTGGCCTGAGGGTTGAAAGTACATTTAGGGGCACTGCTCAGAAGTCCCATAGCAGAACCCACCCAGCTCGTGATTTATGCGTGAATGGAGTTTCCGGAAACTTCACAAGCTTCCCCCAACGAGGGTGGCTCCTGTATGGCCAACGGTCAGCCTCCTCTCAGTGCCGAGAGGGCTTTGTGTAAGCTCGTGCACATGTGTGAAAGTATATGTAGGTGTGGGTTGGACGTTTACGTGACACATTTGTTTCTCTTTCTCTCTCTCTTTTTTAAACAAACGAAGGTTGCCTTCTCTCCGGCGATCAGGTCACCTCCAGGGAGGCAGGAGACACTCGGTCACACTCAGCCCGGGACCTCAGGCTGTGCCACTGCTCCACAGCCGTGCGGTGGGTGTTGAGCATCCGCCGCCAGTGGTTGGACTCTGAGGGGCCGGAGGAGTACTGGCCGATGACAATCCTCCCGATGAAGTCATTGCTGCTTTTCATGTTGTGACCGAACACTAGAGAGCCAGAGGGAAGAGGTTGGGCAGGGAGGACGTGAGGAGCAGGGAAAACGGGATGGGGAGGAAGGCACAAGAAAGAGGCCGTTAGTTCACACACACCCTGCTCAGCGGCAAATATGGGGTTGCTGGGGATATTGCTTCTCAGGGGCTGTCTTCCAAGCACAGCTGAGGCTCCCGCTGTCCCTTACCAAGCCAGCCATTCCCATTTACCAGCGTTTGCACTGGGGGTTCCTTCTTTGAAATGTGCCACCCACAATGTGCGACTGTAAACTTACATCTCGCTGACTCACACATTGCTTACAGAACTCTGTGAATGGACAGTTCTGGCGGGGCAGCAAGCTTTCACCACAGTCCAGCTAAGCCGATAAACCAGGATTTGTGTGTGTCCTGAGTGTACATATGTGTGCCTGTGTGAGCCCTGGCAGAGACCAGAAGTGGACTTTGTGTCCTGCTCTGTCACACTCTGCCTTCTTCCCTTGTTTCTCAGGGTCTCTCGGTGAACTTGGAGCTAGACTGACGACCATCCATCACCAGTGATACAGTGTCTTTATTTCCCCAAAGTACTTGGGTTACAGGCATGCACTCAGCCATTCTCAGCTTTTTGCACGACGGCTGGGGATTTGGATCAAACAAGAGTATATCAACAGCATCATGCTCCGAAAAAATCCTTTACTATAGAGGTTTGTCCAGCAATGTGAAGGATGCTTAGCAGCATCTCTGAATCTACCTACACGATGCCAGTAGCAGCATCCCTCCATCAAGCTGCGACAACCCCAAATGTCTCTTGACATGGCCAATAATCTTGTAGGCGGTCCAACATAGATGAGAGCAGCTGGGATTGAACTAAGAGGACAGACATTCTGAGGTGAATCTTGGGACTCTGGAGCAAGCAAGGGTGATTATTAATCTCAGCTGTTGACTTCAAAGGCTCTAGACTCACCCTGAGATACTGGCTCCTGGACATGCCTATGGGGATTATCTTTAGATTAACTGAGGTGGGAAGACATGCCCACTGTGGATGGCACCATTCCCAGGGCTTGAACTGTATGGGAAAGGAGAAACTTTGTTGAACATTTGATTACCATTTCTTGACTGATACTCAGTGTAACCTCAGCTCCTTCAAACTCCTTCAGCCTTGACTTCCTGCCGTGAGGGACTGTACTAGAACTGTGAGTCAAAATAACGTCTTTTTTTTTTTTTTAGGTTGTTTTTGTCACCTCATCACAGCAAACAGGAAAAGTATCTATGACATAAACTGAACACTTTTATGCCTCCCTTTCCTCATTTAATCTAGAGGATTCTCACTATACTTTATCTTGAAAGTTAATACATTATGGAGCTGAAATGTTGTGTGTCCAGCTCTAACCACACATGGCAAATGATGTACTATTGTTTTGATCCTAAATTTCTGTTCATTGAACTCATAAAAAGAGACCATGCACTTCTGTTTTTCACAGTGGAGGGAAGTTCATGAAGAGAAATGGCCAGGATAGTTTCTTCCACCCTTAGTCACATGTTCTGTCTCTCAGAAAGATTCTCTGTTAATTCCAATGCAAGCTTAATTAGTGTCATTCAAACCTAATGAGATGGTTGGGTTGATTTATCTTTCTGGAAAAGTTCAGCCTCATTCTTTATCTGTGTGTGGATAGTTTAAATGTGCCATTGCACTAATGGGGAAGCAGGCTGTGTTATAAATGAAAGGCTGAAGAACAAGAAATATCACAGATTCACCCAGTATGAGCCAAGCAAAGGCAGGCTAAATCCCAGGAGGGATACTGATTATCAAACAAAACAGCTCAAATCTACAGCCCTACAAAGAACTTGAATGCTAGTAGTGAGGCTCTGTTCTCCCTTGTGGGGTTCACATAGAGAATTCCAAATGATAGAAATGGGGGTTGGAAGAAGAAAAGTGCAAACACAAAATCAAGAACACCATCCAACATCCGAAAACAAAACACTCACGGAAACAGGGCAGGAGAAACAATGTTTACTCAAGGGTATCTGGTGCTTGTTAGCTCTGTGGGGTAAATTGGAGCATGTATATTTTTTGTACAGTGAATAAAGGGCTTGGTGCACATAGATAGACCTCATTACATAAAAAACCCTTATGACAGAAGGGCAATAGTAGTGATGGAATTTTGGATTAGTAAGGAAATTACTAAGGTGATGCACAGAAAAAACAAACAAACAAACAAACAAACAAACAAACAAAAAGCCAACTTGAGTAGTTAATAATCCAGACCTTTTAGACCATGCTTGGCAAGGAACATAAGGTTCTTACTAGACAAGAACAGGTTACCGGGGTTCTATTTCCTGTGAACCTCAGTCTAAAACAAGATCTTTTCAGAAGGCTATTCCACATTCATTTGGTTTTCTGTTCTCAAGGTAAAATGTACTGACCTTCTCTGTCTCTGCAAAGCTCAAGAACAATGGAATGGTCCTGTGGCTCATGCCTATGATCCCAGCATGTGGGAGGTTGAGGCATGAGAAATCCTGTGTCAAGCCAGACTACGCTATAGAGTGAGCCCCATCTCAGGAACTCCAAAGGAAAAAAAAGTGGACATACACAGCAGCATCCCTCAAATGAGCATAGGGTTTGTATCCTTGAGAAGAAGTTTTAGAGAAGGAAATCATGGGCTGGGGAGAAGTCTCAGTCAGTTCCATGATTGCCCATGTAAGCATAAGCATCAGAGTTTAGAGCCACAGATCCTGGGTGCTCCCCTGTCCCAGCCTAGCTAAGTTGGTAAACACCAGGTACAGACAGAGATCCTATCTCAAAAAGAAAGCTGAGAGAGATTGAGGGAGACACGCAGCCTTGACCTTTGGCCTTCACATGAGTATGTATACACACATACAAATGAATGTACACAGAGAGATAGACACAGACAGACAGACAGACAGAGACAGAGGCAGAGATGAGAAACAAAAAGACAAATACAGAGAGAGACAGAAAGAGATGGCGGAGAAAAAAGGAAAAATGTAAGCACTGTCATATAATAAAGACTGAGTTGGTTCAATTTTTGGAGTTGGTTCAAAATGAAAAGCAACTTGTGACCCGCCACATCTGTTCTAGGACTGTGTCCCACAGCACCACCTACAGAAACAGACACAGATAAATTCATACAAGGATATTTTACACAGCAGGAATTGACAACACAAAGCGTCCAAGACAAATACAGCCCTCCATCTGTTTTTGTAAATAAAGTTTTATTGAAACACGGCCAACCCCATTTGTTTACAGAATGATGCACTTGTGCTGCAGGAAAGGGTTGATATCTTCGTTTGTTTGGGTTGCTGTGGGAAAAAATGCCGTCACCCAGGTGGCTTGGAAACAACAGAAATTTCTTTCTCATGGTGCTGAAGACTGGGCAACACTAGATCAAGGCACAGCAAGCTTAGACTCTGGGAAGGGACCCCTTCTGAGTTAGCTTTTGTTTGTTTGTTTGTTTGTTTTTCCAAGACAGGCTTTTTCTGGCTGTCCTGAAACTCACTTCATAAACCAGGCTGGCCTTGAACTCACAGAGATCCGCCTGCCTCTGCCTCCTGAGCGCTGGGATCAAAGGCGTACGCCACCACCGCTAGCTGAGGTGACATCTTCTTACTGTGTACTCAAGCAGTGGGAGGGATAAGTCGGCTCTCCCGAGGCTTCTTTCATCAAGCCACAGATGTCAGCTTGACTTCAGAGAGGCCTGGAGACTGGGGTCAGCTGCTCAGGTGCTCACCCTTGCCTATGTGTCCAAATCCATTGACTATCCCAGACACCAAGGCTCAAGACAGTTTCCCCGATTGCCAGAACTTTGAGTATGCTGCTAGTCATCACTCCAGAAGCCTTACCGTCCTCTTGGCTCCGGTCAGGGAGGATAGCTGAATGCCTGGACTGAGTCTCACTTAGACTCCGCCCTCTTTGCCCATCTTGGTCTGTCCAGGCAGCTATGAGACACTGCTATAAATTAGGCAGCTTGAAAACACCAGAAACTCGTTTCTTATCGTTCTAGAGGCTGGGGAAGACCAATACGAGGGTGTAATATACTTGGGGTCTGGTTGGGAGGGCTTACTCTTTGTAAAGATCGAACCTTCTTGCTTTGCTCCCCATGGTGTGTGGAGGAAGGGTGAGGAAACCCATGGATCCCATTCATGAGAGTGGAGCCCAACCACCTAATCATCCCTGGAGGGTCCCGTTACTCTTCCTTAGTGGGTCATTTGCACCTGTGACATCAGCTTAGAATATGCTTTGTAGATGCCAATACTAAGAGTGGAGAGCGCACTGATTAACCTCTGCTGTGGGAGCTACATCACTGCCAGAAATGAGAGGGAGCCCCATACTCAAAAGGAAGGGGGGCTCTCCAAGGCACACAGTTCACCCAGCTGTCAAGAGAGCCTTTCTGTGGAAGGAAAGTCCTGGGTTTTGTGTTACATAAGTCTCTGAGAGTTAAAACTTCATGTAACAAGTACATGTTACGTTGGAAGAAAGCAAAAAACAGCCGTTATTAGAGAATCCACCTAAATCGCCAGAAGGAGGGAGAGGAAACGGAAGCATTATATCCCACGCTTTCCAGCCCAATTTGCAAAGTAACTTGGCTGGTGAATTATTAGGCCCTGGAGAGGCGGGGCCCCTCCTGGTGATTCAGCCCTGGCGGATGGGAATGTGCCTCTCTGGCCATCTGAATTAACTTCAGGCCCTGGCTCTCGCAAACTGCTTAGTAAAGTCATCAAGTCCTGGTGGTCTGTGAAAGAAATACACAATTCTGAACGCAAACATTAAGATGAGGTTGAATAGGGCTGATGTCATCAAGTGCAAAAGCAGCATGGAAGGGGGGGCAGGAAGCTCAGGAGTTGACATAACCTTGAATATTAAGTTTTGTGTCACCGCAAAGAACGAAGAGTTAAGGTGAGAGGCCAGGTGCGGTGGCACACGCCTTTAATCCCAGCATGCAGGAGACAAAGTCTGGCGAATATCTGTGAGTTCAAGACCAGCCTAGTCTACACAGTGAGACCCTGTCTCAAAACCAAAATAAAAATTAAAAAAAAAAAAAAAAAAAGATTAGACACAGAAATCAGAAGAGGAATGCAGCATGCTGGGACATTCCTGTGATACCAGCCTGTATGAGTCTGAGGTTATAGGATGAAAAGTTTAAGGTCAGTACAGACAGTGTCTCACATAAGCAAACACGAAAAAATCCAACACGGTGTCTGAGACAGCGAGACAGATATCCTTGCTCCTCCGCCCACGGCTTAAAGAAACCGAGTCCTATAGCTGGTGGGTGACCACATCCTCAGTGGTGAAGCAGAGGAAAGCAAGTCCTTCTAACTAGATCCTTTCGCCCCTTCTCTTTAGAAGGCATTCTCCCTGCAAATACCCTTTACTGGTCGTCATGGAACACGCACGGGGAAGCAGACATTAACGTTTTACTGTAACACACACGTACACGCATGCTCACGCATGCGTACTCTTCTATCACACCCCTGTCATTCAGAATCGATTGCCCTGCAGCCTGTGGAACCCAGACCACAGACAGTCAGGACAGATGTTGCAAGCTCCATGTGGACCATGAGGAGGCCCTCATGCCCTCAGATCTTACCCAAAAACCCATTCACACTTTATGGGTTTTGACATAGTTTGGATTCATATGGTGCTAAGGGGCAGGTGTGGGTCGTCCTAACGAAGTTCATGTATGGTCCTCGGTGTGGCTGTGTGAAGGTGGTAGAACCTGTGAAAAAGGCAGAGCCAAGGGCAGGTGTTTAGGTCATGGGGCTGCTGTTCTCAGAAGGGAATAAGGTAGCCCTTCGGGAACCCTGGTTAGGTCCTGAAAAAGCGGGTCGTTATCATGGACTTTGTTGCCTGCTTTTCATCACTTTGCCCTAACTGGGCTTCTTGGCCTGGCCTCAGTGGATGGGGAGGAGCTCAGCCCTGATGTGACTTGATGTGTTGGGGTGGGTTGGTGGTGGTGGGCTCCCCTTTTCTGAGGACAAGGGTAGAGAAGAGAGGGGGGAGAGGGTGGGAGGGAGGGACCAGGAGGAGAGGAGAGGGCTATGATCAGGGTGTAAAGTGAATATATAAAATTAAAAATAAAATTTAAAACAGTGGGTCATTATGGGGGAGGAAGCCTGAGCCCTGAATTTCTCTGGCTTTCTGTCTTGCCATGTGACCCCTGACCCTTGATGTCTTACTGAGTTCCTTAATAAGAGACAAAAAGTTGTGAGCACCCAATCTTGTACTTTCAGCACCTCTGTGTGTTAAATAAACTTCTTCTTTAGAATGTATCCAGCCTCAGGTATTCTCTGTAGTAATGGAAGCTGCACTCATGAGATTGGTCATCTGTTTTCCCCATTTCACTCTGTGATCATTCCATTCTATAATTATGACTCTTACTCTAGGCTCAATGCTCCACTGTGAGTCAAAGGACATATGAAAAGTTCCGTTTCAAGCACAGTTAAAATCTAAGGGGAAAAGTGTTCAATAAAAGGAAATTTTCCTTATGCCGAGCCCTTTAACCTGTGCCTGGGCTGATCAGAGTGAGCCTCTGAACACACAGACCTCACGCACCTTGAAGATGCACACTGGAATCTGGCTCTCTTCTTCAGGCACTGTGTAGACCACATACCCACCCTGCCCTGTGGAACCCGCTTTCTAGAACTGTAGACCAACTTATCTCTAAAGAGTTGTTGACCAAACTGCTGACTTCTGGGGTGCCCATCATCATGGCAAGGCAGTTCAGAGAAACAAAACTGGCAAGAAAAAGCAGGCACCTATTAGACTCCACAACCAGGCTCTGGAGGAGCAGTGAGCATGGCCTTGCTTTATTAAGCACCTACTATGCATTGGCCCCACACTGAATCTTCACATGAGCTCACAGGGAACGATGCTCGGCGCTGTGGGCATTTCGGGCTAGCTCAATCTACAGTGTGAGGGGTTAGTTATCCTGAGTAATGTAGGATGCTAATCAGCATTCTGGCTTCTGCCCACTGAATGCCAGTAACCAACACACACATGCACATACACACAGAGCAAGAGACTGACAGACAGGGTACAAGGGTAACAGAGACACTACAGAGCTGGGGAGAGAGACAGAGAAAGGAACGTAGAGAGATGGGGAAGGAGACAGAGAGACAGAGAGGGAAAGAAAGAGAGCGATAGTGAGGGAGAGGGGATAAAGAAGAGAGACAGACATGGGGGTAGCGTGGGCCCATTCACCCATTTTACATCTGGAAAAACCGAGGCCCAAAGAAGAAATTAGGAATCCCTTTGATGTCCAGTCAAAATCCAGCCACCTTGAACCAGCTGTGCAAGCTGAAGCATCCCACGTCAACACTTGCTGTTCTTCCCGGCTGTAGCTAAACTCCTCTGGTTGCTAATTCCCTTTGCCAAGGCAGATGGTTCTGGAAGGAAAGCTGGATACCTTTGAATGTGGGTGTTGTAAACACTTCAAATAAAAATGGGGGTGGGGTGGTCCTCTGCTTTGTCAAGGAAAACGGGCTCAGTTTCCTCTTGTGGGTCATGGGTCATGATGGATCTTCTTCCATGTCCCGGACCAACACTGCACCTGCAGGACAACCTTAGGCTTGTAGCACAGCATGGCTCATTCCCAGGTCATGTGTGGAACCTTAACACCTCCATTCTACACTCAGTGCTCCACCTTTTGGGTGCTAGAGTAAGCTGCCTCCCCATTAAAAAAAAAAAAAGTGTGGTAAACTAGCAAGACCCATCCTAGGTCATTTTACAACCCTCCTGGTTCACCATGAGGGGTGGTGGGGATGCCTGCATTTCACCATGTTCATGAGTTAGCCTCAGAGAGAACCTCAGGGTCTGTGCATCTGATCCCCTCCCCCGCACAGGTCAGTTCTGCACACCCCCAGGTGGTCCCCATTCTGTTTGCTTTCTGCAAACCCCCCTCACAGGGAGCAGGCACCCTCCGCACACACTTTGTTCTTTCTGAAATGAACCAGCGGCTTCAGGGTTGTCTCCGAAGCAAGCTATCTCAGGAGTCTGGAGAAGTGGCTCGAGCAGGAAGACCGGGGTTCAGTCCCAGAGCCTTGCAAAGAGCAGCGGCATGTGCTTGTAATCTCAGAGCTGGGGGGATGGAGACAGGTCTCTGGGCCTCACTGGCCAGCCAGCCTAGCCTAACCTGCAAACCCGAAATCCTAGTGAAAGACTCTGTCTCAGAAATCAAGGTGGAAGGCTCCTGAGGAATGGCACCCAAGGTTGACCTCTGACCTCCGAACACAAGAGCACACACAGGTATGAACACACACATGAACACCTTCCTGCCCCCCTGCCCCACACAAACAGGTTCTGTCTAGCCCCTTTCTGGGCCTCAGTTTCCATACTTATAATCCGGTGGGCAGATGCAGGTTTTGTGTGCACTGTCAGATGCTTTTTCCCTGTTTCCAAGATGTTCCCTGGGCTGAAGCTGCAGTTCAGTGTTAGAGCGCTTGCCTGGGTGATCTCACACTGATTCAGAGTTTTACAAGCTTTCCTGGCTCTGTTCGTGATTCATAGCAGCTGCTCAGACAGATCTGTTTTCCTTCGCCTTTTTCGTTCCCACAGCCATAAGGACAGCTTGGGTAACCACACTTTAATCACTGAAAACCAGCATCGCTGATCCTGACTCCCGCCATCCAGGCACAGGGAAAGCACTTAGTCCACAACCCTACTGGGAAGGTACCATCCACAGCCCAAGTTTGCCGATGGGAAATCCAGGGCTCAGGGGAGGAAACAGAAAGCTAGACACCACTTTCCTTTTCTTACCTGGTCCCTCCTTCTTCCGACCCTCCCACAGGGAGAGAACAAGAGTGAGTGTAATACAGGAGAGGGCTGGGCAGATAACTCAATCAGCAAAATGCTTGCCACGCAGGCCAGAGCCGGGCATAGGAATGCACGCCTGTAATCTCAGTGCTGCCGACCATTCTAGCCAACCCACAAGTTATGTGAGAGACATAACCTGTCTCAAAAATAAGTGGGGAGCAATTGAAAAAGACAGCTGACGTGGACCTCTACCCAACCCCCCCCCACGCACAATATGGAAGCTCCTTGATTTATGATGCTCATGTCCCAATAAACCTATCATAACCTAAAGCAACCCAGGGGTGTTATTTTAGTTCCCGGTTCCATTACAGGGAAGTCAAGGTGGCCTGGAGCGGAAGCAGTCAAGTTCACACCCACAGTCAAGAGCAAAGAGAAATGAGTGCAGGCAAGCTCAGTTCACTTTCTCCACTCACACAGTTCAGAAATTCCTTCTTAGGGAATGGTGCCACCCATGGCACCAGGTGGGGTCTTCCCACTTTACTTAATGGGATTGAAACTCGGTGCCCCTCATCGCCCACACTGGGCCATGCCTCACTGGGACAATCTACCCAGGCGATTATAGATTTTTGTCAAGCAGATAATGAAAACTAACCAGCACGAATGATCTATCAACTAGATCTCATTCTTTATGAGATGCAAATCAAGATTAACATCTTGTAAAGCTCCCGGAGGTGGTTGGGTCACTTCTTTTTGCGTCTTGTGTGGAGTATGTGGCGCTGGTGTCTGTTACGATGACGGCTGAGGTGAGACAACACTTTCAGATCAGGGTGTGAATCACACATATTTTTCTTTTTGAAGCCTCTGAAGGTGTGACTATATAAATCCATGTTTTTGTTTTGACATGAACATCCAAAGTTTATACATTGGGCTGAAGATTGTCTCTGCACATTTATTCCCCAGGGTGCTGGCCGGGCTTCGCAGCTACTCACATCTGCTCACGCTTTAGGGGCACAATGAATTATGTCTTCCTTGCTCAGCGAGTATTGCTTCAGGGAGATTCTGCTCCTGGTTAGACCTGGGGAACTTACTGCAGTGTTTCTCAAATGCACCCCGGGTGATTCTCACGCATCAGGCTCTGTGCAGAATAAAAGTTGCAGGCAGACTGAGCTCTTCAGGGGCTGAATAGAGGGACCCGTCGTGGTCTGATTTAATTGCCAACTTGGTTGTATCAGGAAATGTCTAAGCCCTTAGGAGGCACGCTTCTGGTGTGTCTGAGGGTGTTTCTAGAGATGACCATGAGGGCTGTGACATCATAAATAGGTCAATGGATCTATTTACCCCTTTACGGAAAAGTGGTAAAAGGAGGAGGTGAGGCCTAGTTGGAGGAAAGAGGCCTCCTCTGGAGGGGGGTGTTTGGGGAGCTACATCTAATCCTCACTCCTTCCTGCATTCCCCCCTTAATCTGCTTCCTGGCTGCCAGGAAGAAACTCCTCTGCCACAAAACTAGAAACGGAACGCTCTGAAACTGTGAGCCCAAACCTCTCTCCTCCCCAGCTGTTCTCTCAGATATTGGCAGCAGCTCTGCAGATGTGCCTGAATGGCAGCTGACCCTGTTCTCCGCTCTCACTGGAGGAAGCCTCTGTCATCAGCCCTGAGCAGAGGCTCACTGAAGGGGTTATGGAGAACACTGTCTAGCATGGACGGGTCCCTTTAACACTTTACTTCCTTCCACAAGACAACCAGGAACGTGTTCACGAAAATTTACCCAGTCCCAATCAAATAAGTCATTTCTCCCCTGGAGTAATGAACTGGAAGAATGCAGAGGTGTTACTTTAGGCCAGAGTGTACACACTATTTCTATGAACAATCCGTGTGAAGATTTTAAGCTTTGAGGGCCATTCAAGTCCTCTGCTGAAATGACTCAACCATGCTGTGGAAGGAGAAAGCGACCATGGATAGTTGTCCACAAACGGGACATGGCTGGGCTTCAATAAAACTTTATTTGTAAAACAACGAGTGGGCCAGATTTGGACTGTGGGCCGTAGTTTGCTCTCAAAGTGTGGGCCTCCGACCACAGCACTGATTTGCTCTGCATCTGAAATGTCCTCCAAAAGCCAAAAACTCAGCTGCCTGTGCTACTGGGAGGTGGTAGATTCTTTAAGAGGCAGGGCCTTGTAGGAATAAGTAGGTCGTTGGGGTAACCCCCCCCCCTTCTGACAGGTGGGAAGAAAAGGACTGAGGGCAACGGGCTTAGTGTCTACTAACCACTTAGTAGATCCCTGGGAGCAACAGTGGAAGGAGAGAACCACTTCTTAAAGGTTGTCCTGCCACATGTTTGTGTTTATATATCTCACTATATCATCATGACCATTATCATCACAAGACCTTCTAGCATTTCTTCTCCCTCCCCCTACTCAAGTCCACCTGTCTTGCCACAGAGGACTGCCTCATCACAGGCCTAAAAGCCACCATGTCAATGACCTTCACCTGACACCCCTGAGGCTGTCAGCCCCAAATAGGCCTTTCCTTCTTTAAAATGCTCTGTCTCAGCTATTCTGTCCCGGGGTTCACAGAATTTGTATTCTGGCATCTGTTCACTTAAAATCCTTCGAGGGTGACGCCAATGGACAGCCAGGTTCCACAGCCACTGTCCGGCCTGAGAATCCTCACAATATTAAGTTGGGGAATAGAATTCCCATAAAAGTAGCCAGAGAAATTGGATCCGTGTCTGTGGAGCGGTAACTCGGTCTTCCTTTTCCCTAAGCTTCGTTTCTGGAGACCCAGGCTGTTACAGACCTCTCACTTCAAAGTATAAAACCTCTAACACTTTTTTTTAAAAGGTGGTATAGACTGAGATGTGCTTTAAGATGAAAGTGAAGTTTACGCTCTGTTAAAATTCCTTTCAGCGACCAGCAAGATGTCTCAGTAGGTAAGGTGAGCTGCTGACCTGAGTTGATCCCAGATTCACAGCGCTGAAGGAGAGAGCTGATTCCTGCAAGTTGGACTTCAAGCATCTCCACACGTGTGCTTTTTCTCTTCTCTCTTTCTCTCTCTCATAGTACATAAATGTAATAAAATTATTTTAGTGCCTTTGAGGCTTCTGGACCATTCCTCATTCCTTCTGTGTGGAGACTCCCTGTAGACATGGGTGTGGCTTATACTATAAAGTGCCTAAAGGAGGCACTTTAAGGCCTGTCCTCTGTCATTGTTCCTCACTTCCGGCCTTCGTGGGTCACTGTGGCATGTGTCATGGAGCTAGTGGGAAACAGGGTGCCGGCAACCGGGAGGCTGGGTCGGGTCTCACCTGTGCTTTGGTGCTAGGGTTGAACTGGATGCCTGATTTATTACCTGTTTTATAACAATGCCTGGCTCTAAGAGAAACTTGTGAGAAAAATAAATATCCACCCAGACAGAAGGGTTACCGAGTACATGAGATGGAAAGAGCAATATATATATATATATGTAGGTATATACATTCTGAATATCTGGATATTAGCAGAAGTCATAGAGAGATCACACACACACACACACACACACATACACACACACACACACACACACACACAGAGATGAGCACATTCCTGCAGGAAAGCAACAATAAGCTGTTCAAAATGACTTCTTTATGTAGGTGAAATTTGGGACTCTTATGTTCTAGTCGAGGCCTTGCTTTTTATATGGTTGTCCTATATGTATGCACATAGTTTTCCTTTTAATAATATGAATTTTATTTTATGCAAATATTATTAATATGTAAATATGATAATCACTGTATTTAAAGAAATGCATAGTAATACATACATATAAAATATAAATTATATAAATAATATGTATGTATGTCCTCACGTAGATGGTTACATACATAGGTGTAATTTGTGTGTGTGTGCATGCATGTGGGTGAGTGTGTGGGCGAGTCCACCTGCCTAGGCTGCAGCAGCTAGGCTACAAGATTTGTTTGCAGAGGACATTTCTGTTTGCACACAGTTTTGTAGGTGGAGATGGGAAGGCTGGCCAAATCTGCTGAAATCTACAAAGAGGCAGCATGACTCCGCTGCTTTCCCAAGAGTTCTTCACACTTGGCAGCTAGGGGAAAAAATGCCCCGGGGAGAGTAACCAAGCCCCAGACAGGGCAGGCAGAAGCCCCTGAGCTCTGCCCTCTCTGTGCCCAACTACCCTTCTGGACTTTTGCCACACGGGTCTCCAGCTCTAGCTCAGCATGTCTCAGCGTCAGCAGCATGGCTATTTGCACTGTAACCTTCCCTTCCCCCGGGCTGCTGTACACGGCTGGGTGCTTGGCGGCGTCTCTGGCCTCTACCATTGCACTAAATGCCCGTAGTATCCCCTGGTCTCTGACAACCCAAAACAGCTCTAGGCGTTTAGTGATGGGACCCCCAAAGCTGACTCTCAGTACCCAGGAGGGCCAGAGAGGCAGCTGGGCAAGCCATGTGAGGTTCGGCATGGCTCTGTTGTTTGCTGGCTGCAGAGAAGGCTGTGTGATCCTCAAAGCCTGAGGGCCAGTCTCCCTGGCCTGAAGAGCTGGACTACATTTCCCAGCCCCCTCTGCGGTGATATGCTTTCTTTCCAGTCCTGGTGTCAAATCTCCCCAAGCAACAATCAATGCCTGTCGCTCTCTGGTTCTCTGTCCTAGTCTCTTGTCCCTATTGCCAAGTGGCTGGAAATGAAAGCCAGAAAAGCCTGGTATGATGGCAGAGCCTGGGAGGAGCCTGGGTGCCAGGCATGGAAGCCACTCATGGATGGAGCCTCAGGGAAGTAGCAAGCTTCTGTTGCAGCAAAGCACAGAGCCTTGCCTGGAGGCTGACCTGCTGCAGCAGCCAGCCTTCCCTAAACTGCACGTGACCTCTAGCCTTTCAGAGGCTAGAGGTCAACTTCCCAGGCATCCTCCCAGCCCTGAAAAATGGGCTGGGAACAGTACAGACTGTGCACCTCTCGTTCAAACATCCAAAATCTCACACTTCTTGAGTACAACTGACCTGATGGAGAATGTTACACCACAAAAATCCTGTTTTATACAAAAAGTTGAGACAGACTGTATGAAATTCCCTTCAGACTATGCATAGAAGGTATACACGAAAGATAAATGGACTTCATGCTTAGACCTTTGTCTCATTCCCAAGATAGCTCATTATGAATATGCAAATAACCAAAAAAAAAAAACCCATAAAAAAAAGTCTGAAACGCTTCTGGTCCTATGCATTTTGCACAAGTGGCACGGACTTCATCTGGCCATTGTGGAGATGATTGTGTTGGTGCTAGAGTGTGCAGGACGGGGCCAGCCAGACACTGTGTACTTTATAAAGGCTGGCTGTTACTACTGTGCCACCATTGAGCTCCTGCCCCTCTCGGCTGAGGGTCCCCTGACCTCTGCTTTGCTTTCCTAGCCAGCCTGGCTGAGTAACTTGGGAACATTCCCAAACACCCCAGGGACTCAACTAGATTTTAGGAACACCTTTTTCCCCCCTCTGTACTACCGGGGATTGAACTCAGGACCTTGTGCATGCTGGGCAAGCAATATGTCACTTAGCTACAACCCCAGCCCTTCCTTTTCCTTTCCTCTTTATTTGGAAACAGGCTTTCATTAAGCTGCTCAGACTGGCTGTGAATGCGCTCTATACCCCAGGCAGGCCTTGACCTTTCCATCTTCCTCCTGAGGAGCTGGGACTGTAAGCCTAAGCCACTAGATCCGGCTAGGAATACTTCCTCTAACAAGGGGCAGCCTTGCTTTCATTTGAGCCCCTGGTTATCCAGGCACATGGTAAGTGTCTTGCCTTTCCTCATTCAGGGGCCACCAAGAGGTCGAGGGTAGCCCTACACAGGGATGGGGCGGGGAACTCACCAGTGAATCACCTATAGACTCCTGTAGACTCCAGTACATTAAGCACGATGAGATCCATCCCACAACAGACACATGGGAGGCACTTTGGCTGCCAAGTCAGTGGACAAAGCACAAGCCTGGTGGCCTAGTGGGTACTCAGGATCCTAAAGGACCGTCCGCAAAAGTCTCACGTCCCTCTTGTGGCCAGTGTGGGGTTCCCGTTGATGAAGCTGGAAGGGAAGCCTGCTCCTTTGCTTCTCATTCACGCTTGTTAGTATGAGTCCATGTGTGGGCGTGCGCATGAGTGGCCATACACGGAGAAGCGAGCAGTTGCCACTGGGTCTACCTCAGGCACCTTGGTTCTTGAGGTGGGGTTGCTTACTGCGCCTGGAGCTCACCGGCTAGCTAACAAGCCCCGAGGATCCCGTCTCTGTCTCCCCAGCATTGAGATTACTGCCGTGTGTCGCCGTAGCCCACATTTTGTGGTTCTAGGGATCGGAACGCCGCTGGTCTTCATGTTTACATAGCCAGCACTTTCTCCCCAGCCCCTGCCTGGCCTTCACCCCTGAGTGTTCCAGGTTCATGAGGCCTCTGCCTAAGCCTCTCCAAGAGTGACTCCCATGGAAACAGCCACCCCTTGCTCGGATGCTGGGGGCTGAGACAGCCAAAACCCAGAGAAGAAGTTTTCATGTCGACTTACAAACTGGGAAAGCGAGAAAGCGACACCCACGGAGCAGCTGCTCCATGCAAAGTCCCTGCATAAACGCTGTCTTACCTAGTTCTTACAGAGCCACCAGCCACATCTGGTCCCTTGTGCTAACGGCAGGTGTTGGGAAGGTACTCTACCCTCCTTACCATAGCCCCAACTTATTGTATAATGCCTTCTCCGCTCATTGTGATCTGGACACTCCTGCAGCCAGGGAATAACTTTCGCAAGTTGGTTCTCTTCTTTAGGCATGTGGGTCCTGAGAATCAGCCTTAGGTCATTGGGCTTGATAGCAAGTGCCTTTTGCCCACTGAGCCATCTAGTGGGCCCTGGAGATAGACTTTACTTGTGCCTTGATAAGTGAAGAATAGGGGGCCAAGGAGATGAGAAGGTTTTGCTGTCAGTGGCACAGCGGCTAAGTGGTGGGGTTGAGCTTCCTGATCACCCAGCCTAGGGTTGTTTTGTACAGCAAAAAGCTCTCTGGAGGTGACAGACAGGGACAGTGGCCTGCAGCCCTAGGTGCAGGAGGCGTGGGGGAAGGATTCTTTGTTGCTCCTTGATTTCCAGCAGAGGGTTAACCCACAGGCTGGTCCTGGCTGCTGGCCTGGCTTTGTGCAGTGCTTGAGATGGAGCTGCTAAAGGCCTGGCCTCCACTGGCCTTCCTTTCCCTCTCAGCCTAGCTCAGGCCGGGCCAGGGACTGATGAACCCTAGGCTCCCTGGTGCTCACCCATCCCCCATAGGTGCATTAGCTCCTGGCTGAGATGAATTTCCTGAAAGAAGCAAGCTAATGCCGGGATGGACAGACTCATTCTGGCTGTGGCTTGAAGGATGGAGTCCAGCATGGCGGAAAAGGCACGGTAGTTCTCAGACACGTCTGGGTGGAACTATTTCCTGGCTTGATTCCCAGCCATCTGCCTTCACCTGTCTGCCGCGGGGTCCACCCGGTGGGCACTTTATTCTGTTCCAGTTCTTCGGTGATGAAGTCCCCACACTTCCATTTCTCTGTCTGTTGCTGACACGCTCATTCTTACCATTCCTCTCTTAGACCGGTGGCTCTCAACCTTCCTAATGCCACGACCCTTTAATACAATTCCTCATGTTGTGGTGACCCCGCCAACCATAACATTATTTTCATTGCTACTCCGTAATTGCCACGGTTATGAATCATAATGTAAATATCGGATTTTCAGGATATCTGATAGGTAACCCTTGTGAAAGGGGTTGTGGCCCACAGGCTGAGAACCGCTGTTTCTAGAGCAGTCAGAGTTGCTCTGAAGTTCTGGGGAACCACAACTTCTACGTGGTCTTACAGCTGTACCCATCAATTGTATGTTTCCCAAGGACTCTGTCACGTTTTATGGGTTCTTTTTAAATGTAGTCATTTTGGATTGTTACAACATATATTTTGAACACTGTAAGATTCTGGGTCTGGTTTAATCCCTATTAATATGTTGGTGTTTAAACAAGTAAACCAACTTGTTTCAGATCACAAGTTCTACCCGGCCTTCTGTGTGACATTGGTCCACCATCAGCTCAATTTTCAGTGCCTGCGCTCTGGTGCTTACTCTGCCCCGAGTGTGTCCTCCAGGGATCTGTGGAGGAGTTGGTGGTAATTCAGCAACTGCAGTTCAGTTCTCAAAGCCTGTTAGACGATCTGAGGGTCATATACATTCCCACTGAGCTTGGGCTCCACACGCAGGTTGACAGGGTCCCTCATCCAGCTCTCTCCTTTGCAAGCTTCCCTAGCCTCTGGTTGCCAGGGTGACCTTCATGGTCCTCTGCTGGACAGTGAGGGCATTAAGTACCTTACTCACTGCTCGCTGATCGTGAGCAGGTCTGGGGCTGGAGCCTCGTGCAGATGCCAGCTCTTGCTCTGACCCATCTCACACGCTGCCAACTCAGGATGCTATGGGAGCCTACACTGGTCTGGTTCTACAGCCGGGCTGGTGGAGGCTGTGTCAGTTTCTGGACAAGCACCAGCTGGTAACTTCGCGGGTATGATGATTAGGTAAGGAAGGTGCTGGGGTGACATCTACAGCCAACTAGGCCGAGGTATGAACCTCCAGAGCGCCAGTACACCAACTCCCCACACACACTGAGACGATTAAAGCCACAGATAGGATTTTTCAAGTGGCTGTCTTAGCTGGGTATGTCCATATGCCTTCGCCTTTAATTCCATAAGCAGAATACTATGCTGCGTTTTACGTGTGAAGAAGTGGGGCACAGAGAGGAGGAAGGTCACAGCTGATTAGGGGTGGGGTCAAGATTCATCCCAAGTCTTTATGATTCCAGAGTCTGATCTTTCTATGGCAGGACCACCATCACCATCCACACCATCACCGCTACCACCATCAGCACCATCACCACTACCACCATCAGCATCAACACCAGCGCCATCACCATCATGGTCACCACAGCAGCAGCAGCAGCAGCCTCAATGTCCATAGCAGCAGCAGCACCATCACTGTCAGTGATTGGCTAGACTGGATGGTCATTGAGACCCCAGTCTCCTCTGTCTCCATCTCCCAGTCCTGGGATTACAGCCATGTACCACCATGCCTGGCTTTTCAAACCTAACACTTTTTATGCACGCCATCTGGTACCCATCAGACCCCTAGTCGTTCCAGGATAGATGTTGGAAGCGCCACCCTCCAGCCTTTGATCTATTTTCCACTGCCTCCTCACTGCTGCAGCAGATTCAATTAACCAGTTGCGGAAAGACAGGCAATTATGAAACACAGACTAGGTGCCGTGGAACTTGCTCTCACAGTGGGCCTGGGAGACTTCCAAACAGACAGCGGGTGGGGAGGGAGCAGAATGGTCCAGGCAAAGGCTGGCTAACCTAATTTATGCAAGAGAGCCACCTCAGAGCTTTGAGAGATAGATGCCATGGCAGGTTTGATAATTGTAAGCTGAGGTCTGGACATCAGGATTTTCAAAAGTCCTTGTCAGGCCTGGTGCTACCGCGCCTGCTCAGAATCACAGCATTCTGGAGGCAGAGGTAGAGGCAGGAGACTGCGAGTTTGAAGCCAATCTGAGCCAGCCAGCCAGCCTGTCCCCAAATCCAAAACAAGTCTCCACTTTAGTTTGCTTTCTGTTGTTGGGAAATTTATTAAGTATCGAGATTTACTTGGCTTACAAGTCTGGAAACTAGAGACCATGTAGCCCGGCTGGTCTCGAACTCATAATCTTCCTATTTGCATCTACCATACACCAGCATTATAGGCACGTGCTAGACTCTGCATTGCTTCATGCATGTGAAAGCCAGAGAGCTGGCAGTAGGGAAGGAAGAGAGGAATGTTTGACATTCCCTGGCTTTGCTTCTTCAGAGTGGTCCAGTGCAGGTTATCACTGATGGGACAGACACCTCGACATCGGTGTCCTGGTCATGTACAACATGAGATCCAACAAGTGTGTGGGCCTCTCATGTGGAGCCCTGCCCAGCTGAAGGATGAGGGAGGCCTCAATTTCTCTTCTGCAAAGGGGCCTGCCCGGTTCTTTCAATCCCTGTGATTCCTCCATTGGTCGACGGTGCTCAGCCCTTACCTCCTAGCTCATGTGCCACCTCCTCTCACTCCTCAGTCTAGCTCTAAGCTCCCCAAGAACATGGGCCCTGAATATCTGAGTTGATCTGAATGTGTAGCATCTAACAGAGTCCCAGGGAACCCAGGACACTTGGGAGAAACTGAAGGAAAGAAGCAAATGACATGATCCTTTGTCCTAAGTTAAAGTTTCCCCAAAGTTTGTCTCTAGGAAGGTCTCTTCTAACTCTGGGAAGGAGGAGGAAAGAGGATGACCTGGCCTTCTTTCAGAAGAGGCTCAAGGTGAAATCTGGCTGTGGACACTTCAAATAGTGATGACATCAGGGCATATCTAAGGAGTACCTTCTTCTTCGAGGTAAGCAATGCATACATGCTAATACTCCTGGACTTTAGAACCCACTGGATGAAATGCCAGCACCCCTGTTTTACAGATGAGGAAACTGAGACAGGGAAGGTTTGCTTGGAGCAGAGTGCCAACACGACAGAGCTCTAACCACTGGACTATATTCCCTCCAGGCAGTGGAGGAGGATGGCCAGCTAGGGTCCCACATCAGCATCCCAGCATGTCCTGAAAGTGCTCAAGTTCTACGTGGCCCAAACTGCATTTCTCTCCTCTGTTAAAAAATTTTAAGTCCAGCATAGTGGCTCCTAGTGGGAGGCAGAGGCAGGAGGATCACTACAAGTTGGAAATCAGCTTGGTCTGCATAGCAAGTTTCAGACCCAGCTGTGGCTACGGAACAAGGCTCCTTCTCAAAAACCAAACCAAACCAACAAACAAACAAACAAACAAGAACAGGTTTGAGGATGTCCGTCAGTGGGTAGCCCAGGCAGCATGCACAAAGCCCTGGGTTTTACCTGTGACTCACTCATCCTCCTCTCCTACTTAGAGAGTTTGAGGCTAGCCTGCGTGCCTCTGAGATCCTGTTCCAAAACAAACTAACAAAAACCCTGCAAACCACGAAAAAGTAAAATACACGTAAAAGACCCATCTTAACGCTGTTTAGTATAGGATCCTGTGACGCCTGCTACATGCATAATAGCGCTGTCACCACCACTGTTCGGAGCCCAGGTTTGAATGTGTGTTTGTTAGGGTCAGGATCTCACAACGGAGCTGGCCTTCAACTCCTGCCTCTATCGCCTCACTCCTGGGGTTGCAGGAACGTACCACCATGGCCAGACTAGAAAATTATTGGTTTTGTCTTCCCAAAGTGAAACTCTGCCATTAGAAACAGCTCCCTGTGCCCACTCTCAAGCCCATGGAGTCCTGGTCTCATAGATTTCTGACTACTCATAGGATACTTGCCCCCCCCACACACACTTTTGGCTGGCTTTTCCTACATCATATGACTTCAAGCTTCATGTTATAGCAGGCATTAGAAGAGCCTTCCCTTTTAAGTCTAATGGACATTTCACCATCTGGATAGACCAGATCTTCTTTTTCCTTCTGTCCATCCCTGGACACCTGGGTGATTCCCCCTCCTAGCTGTCATGGAAGCTGCTGCGGGGAGCACAGGAGCGCCAATGTCTGTGTCTGCTTCCGATGCTTTTAGATCCCCAATATCCCTTTTCTACACAGAGAAGGAGAACTGGTGGATGGTAATAGACTCCAATCTTGAAGGTTTTAACGACTCTGCTATTGAATGGGGCCCCGTTCTTCCTCCTCTCTCCTCCCTCTCCCTCCCTCCTCTTTTTGCTTCTCCTTCCTCTTTCTCTCCTAGGTTTTCCTTCCTCCCTTCTTCCCTCAATTCCCTTTTCTTCCTTCTTACATACTGTTGCCATTTGCTTTCTATCTCTGTGATCATCACCCTGACCAAAAGCAATGTAAGGAGGAAAGAGTTGGTTTGGTTTACCCTCCAATGTCACATCCCATCGCTGAGGGAAGTCTGGGTGGGAACTCAAGCAGGAACGTGGAGGCAGAGGCTGATGCAGAGGCTATGAAGGGGTGCTGGTGACCCGCTTGCTCCCCATAACTTGCTCAGCCTGCTTTCTAATATACCCCAGGGCCACCTGCCCAGGGATGGCTCCACCCACCCACAATGGGTTTGGCCCTCCTATGTCAATCATTAAGTAAGAGAATGCCCTGCACACTTGCCAATAGGCCAATCTGATGGAGACACTTTCTCAATTACAGGTTCGCCTTCCCAGATGACCCTAGCTATGTCAAGCTGACAAAAAGACTAACCAATGTATCTACCCCCTCTTCCTCCCTCCTTTCCCTCTTCCTCCTCCTCTATGCGGTCCCCCCTTCCTCCTCCCTTCCAACCACTTCATGGCCAACCCACATTCCCTTCTACTCACAGAGGACCTTCATGGGGTTTTTCCAGAAAGCTCCTGAACCATGTGTTTTGAAGTTGGGAAATCAACCTTCCCATTTCTTTTTCTTTTCTTTTTAAACCTCAGCTGTAAAAATCACCTGCCTGCCTGGCAGAAGCAGCCTCCTCCTACTCAAGAATGGAACTGTTCAGAGTGCCCAGCCCCCAGGCTAATTACAGGTTTCCCCAGGGAGTTTCAGCAAATGCTTAAATTGCAGATCAACCTGACTTTCCTTGAAAAGTGTTTGGAAACACTGCTCCGGGCTAGAATTCAGATCCTCTGGCCTGGAGGGAACAGCGTTCTTTCCAGTCAGCAAGGAAAGCGAGTCACAGCCCTGTGCAGCAGCATGGGGGGGTTGTGGCTTTGCCTAGATACAAACCCACTCGCCCACATTTCTGCTACTGTTCCAGGCCCTTTAGGTGGAATGCCAGGCAGCCACAGTTCCTACCTTTAGCCGTGACTCTGCACCCTACTAAGCATGAAAAATATCGGGGGTACTTTATAATATTTTCATATATCCAGTAGTCCCCTTCATCTGCAGGAAGACAATCTGCAAGGTCCAGTGCATGCCCCAAATAGCTCACAGTACCAACTCTGTATGTTATTGGCTGTCGGTACCCGCAATAGAGTAAGAGATGACCAGTGACCAATAATAAACAAGAACACTTACAACTCTATGCTGTCCTCCAGATCGTGTGGATGGGGCGTGCGGGATTTCCCATTGATTGCTTTTGCACTTTATTTGAACGTGGCTGACTGAAACCCTCACACTGCGGTGAGGACCTGCTGCAGGTGCCCAGACCCAGTACTCTGCTCCAGTCTTGGAGGATGAGGCGTGACCACTGGCTACTTTCTCAAGCTCCCCGATGACGCTGAAAGTAGCCCTGACATCATGGGGTGGGGAGCCACGCTAGCTACCCCTGGAGTAAATGTTTACCATGGCACTGGCCCTGAGTAGCACCGACCTCCATGCTTGAATGGTTAAGCACATCTGTGTGTCAAGAGCACAGGTCCTGGACAGACAAGGGAGCACAGTGGGTCAAGGTCTTGGCCGCCAAGGCTGACAAGTTCAGTTTCATCCTCAGGACTTACATGGTGGAAAGAGAGAATGGATCCCATCAAGTGGCCCTTTGTGGCACGGTGTTATGCAAAATGTTCAACACACACACACACACACACACACACACACACACACACACACACACGTAACTAAAAAGAGAGAGAGAACACAGACCTTGTCTCATGGAGCTTTGACAATGCTTCCCAACTGAAAACAGTCACCTGAGAGGTGGGGCTGTGTGTGTGTATGTGTGTGTGTGTGTGTGTGTGTGTGTGTGTGTGCACGCATATACTAGTGCACATATATGTGAAAGCCAGAGGAGGAGGGGGTGTGTTATCTGCCTCCTTTTTCCCTTGAGGATCTGGTGGCCACTGTCAAGGAGCTGCAGTTACAGGCTCATGAAGCCAGGCTGTGGATTTGAAGCAAGGTCCTCAAGCTAATTCGGAGAGCACTCTTAGCCACTGAGCTGTCTATTCAGTACGTCATGCAGATTCTGGCTCTGGCAAGAATTCATGAACGACTACATCGAAACAGCAGAGTTTTCAGTTGCCCCAAAGCAGGACTCTCAGAAGGGGATATCAGATCAGCCAGAACCACAGAGTACAGCAGAGCTCTGCCTGAGTTAGATTTCTGTTTGTTTTGTTTTTAAGGCAAGCTCTCATGTATCCTGAGCTATCTACACACTTGCTGTGTAGCTGAGGCTGACCTTGAACTTCTGGTCCTCTGGTGTGCTGGGATTACAGGTTTATGTGGTGCTGGGGACTGACCCTGGAGCCTCATCCATGTTAGGCAAGCACTCTGGTAACTGAGCTCCGGCCCCAGCTCATGCCCAGGCTCTTGAGTGACAGGAACTATGAAATACAAGTTTGATTTATTTATGCTGCTAATATTTAGAGTGATTTGTTATATAATAACAGATAACTAGGAAACCCTAAAATTAAACACAATTATGTCCCAGAAAAGTAGATTAAATTCTCCCAGAGAATGTGGCACATGATGCCTGTACTTATATCTTCCCAATGCCTTTGACAACTGTCCTTTCTAAGTTAGGTGATCTTGTTTGCTTCTATGCCTATATTAAACCCAGCAACTTGAATCATCAGTACCACTGTTGTCCTCAACATCAGTACCACCACCATCACCACCATCACCAAGGCTGACATATGTATCAGATATGATTCAAAGATAACTCACTTACTCTTTACAGTAAACCTATAACACAAGAACAAATATTATCCATATCTTATAATGAGGAAACTGAGGCCCAGGGAAGTCAAGTAACTTTCCAAAACCCTCAGTTATGTGGCAGTTTCAGGGAATCTAGCTTGATCTAGATTCCTTACAGTTACATAACAATTGTGTTCTAGGATATATGGGTCTTGTCCAAGTTTACAGATAGGAAGTGGTGTTCAAATCTAGGTAGTTGACCATCAGACAAAGTTTTTAGGCATAACTCTCTCTAGACACCTTCGATTTTTTTTATGCAACAAGTTGAACATGCCTCCTGAGGGCTTCATCAGGGTCCAGAATGTTACCTTACCTGTGAATACTAGGCTGGCGTTTTCCAGTTCCTCCTGGGGAACTTTGAAGCTGAAGGATTCATTGTAAAAGGGATCGATTGTGCCTCGTAAGAATGATGTCTTCTTGGTTTTCACAAGTTTGAGTCCATGTACCAGCTGGATTTTCACAAATGGGTCTGCAGATTGGATACAGCATTGTAGACTAATGGAGATGATAAAAACATAATCTAGCCATCTGTCATCTCTTTAACTTCCCAGCCATCCTGCTGTTCTCCAGCTCTGTCATCCATCCATCCATCCATCCATCCATCCATCCATCCATCCATCCATTTGTCCATCCATCTGTCCATCCATCTGTCCATCCATCTGTCCATCCATCCATCCATCCATCCATCCATCCATCCATCCATCCATCCATCCATCCTTTCATCCAAGTTCTTATCTATGTAACAGTAACTACCTAACCCTTCCCCATCTCTCTGCTGTCTTCATTGCTGGGGACAGAGCCCAGGGCCTCCTGCACATGAGGCTCTATCACTGAGATCTTTTTACTTTTCCATCAATCTACCCACTGGTTCCTTTAGTCACTTCACCACTTATCAAGTTATTAATCCAGGCATAATCCACCCCTGCTTTCACTTAATCATTCTCCCGGGTGTCCAGCTGTTCTGTTGGAGCCATCGTTTCCACATCTGTCGTCCTACCTGCTGATTCCTTTTCCTCTCCCTCCACTCACTGAGCACTTAATGAACTCCTGCCATGTTTTAGGCATTGTATTCAGTTTACAAACAGGAAAACTGAAGGTTTAAGGATAAGGGGGAATTTGCTTCAGATCTAGCTGGTGGAGGCAGAACCAGGTTGGAGGCTCTCTGAAAGCAGAAAGCCATTTGCAGGCCAGTGGGCTCACAGCTTCATGGGAGAGTGAAGGCAGAATCAGAATTGTCAGGCTTTGATCATTTCATAGTTTAGAAAGAGAGTCATGCAGGTGATTGAATTTAATATTTATTTAAGCAACCCAGTGAGATAAATACTGTCATTATGCAATGATGGAGATGAAGAAGTTGAGATGTCTGAGGCTAAGTACCTTCTCCAAGATCACAAGCAGCACAAAGGCATTTTGTGGCAGGCAGTTTGACTCCCTTCTCCTTCCAGCATCCTGGCTCTAGTGTGGTGAATCTGAATGTTCCAGCCACCGTACAATCTTTCCTCCAGCCCTGTTGAAGCCTCTATTCTCTAGTGTGGCTTTTGAGAGCACAAGGTGTCTTCTAGAGGTTTGGCTGTCACCTCACTGCAAACAACTTCCTTTGCCTATTGGATCAAGGAGGACAGCGTTTCCAGCACTGAGCTGAAGGGAGCCCAGCGACCATGGCTTCATTTACAAGAGCAGCCTTGGCTGTCGTGGAAGAAACTGCATGCAGGTGGAATGGGATTGGCTTTTTGTTAAATATGTTTGAATTTGGTTTTTAACAGAAAGTAGACAACACAGTGGCTCTTTCAGAGGCGGGGGGTTTATAAAGACGTATGCTACCCAGGAAATGAGCTGCAACCCCCTGCCCCCCCCCTCCACCACTGGGCCCACTTTTCTTGCTGATCAGATTACTTGTGCACCATCACCACCTAGAGCATGGCATCTGCATTACAGGCATAGTATGTGAAAAAGCAAGTTCTCAGTAATTCATAACTTCAGAGAGAAGATAGAGTTCAGAAGTAGTCACAACTGGCCGATAGGGTTCCCAAGATGTCATCACTGACCCGTTTCGTCCTAAGAGATAGCTGATCATTTATTTTTCTTTCTGAACCAGCATTCTAGTTCTAGATGCTGTCCACCCTTCCGTCGCTTATCACTAGCATCCAGGATACAACAAAACCAAACCAAACCTGGGTCCCTCAAACAGTAGAGAATCCCTTAGCGACATAGAGGATAAGGGGATTGCACCGTACCTGAACCTTGGCTCACATCTGTCTGCAGGAGTTGCTTGGCTCGAATGATGTCCACATTCAGTCTCCCAGCACTTGGGAGATAATTTAGAGACAGAAGCAGCTCCCCCAGTTCCACTTCATTCTGTAGGAAAGAACATCATCAGAAGGCTGCTTTTTCAGTTTTCTTCCTTTTGTGCCCAATGGACAGGAAACTGAGTCCTGAAACTTATGAACAAATGGCTGAGGGTGCACCAGTTGACAGTGAGTGTCCCTTTCTTTTGCTTTTGCATCTGTGTGTGAGTATTTGTGCACACGGGAGGGCACCTTTAGGTACACATGTGTGCGAGTTTGTGTGGAGGCAAGAGGGCAGACCAACTTGGGTGTTATCTTCATGAACACCATCCACCTCATTTGAGACAGGATCTCTTATTGGTCTGGAGCTCATCAAATAGGCTAGACTGGCTGGCCAGTGAGCCTCAGTAATCCTCTATCTCTGCCTCCCCAGTGCTGAGATTACAAGCCTGTGCTACCGTGCTCAGAATTTTTACAGAGGTCCTAGGGATTGAACTTGGATCATCAGGAGTACAAGGGTTGTCCCGACTAAGCTATGCTTGTTTTTTTTTTTTTTTCCTTGTCTAAGACAGTGTTTTCTGCTCTTAGAACATTTAACAGCAATGACAACAATGGAGTGATAGCCGAGTGCTTTGCATGGAACAACCAATTTAATCTTCATGGTGAGTACCAGAGGCAATAATGTTTACCTCACTTAACAGAGGATGAATATGAGACTCAGTCCAGAGTCACATGACTGAAAAGTTGTAGTCAGGACTAGGGAAATGATCATAGAGTCTTTAACCAGCAGAGAACTACCTGGGTAGGATATTGTTCTTAACCTGTAGCTAACAACAGAGCCCGTCCCTTGACACAAATGTGTCCAGTATATTACCTCTCCTACCAAAGAGCACCTCTTCCCTCCACGTCAGGGCTGATACACTTACGGAAAATCTGCATAAATACCCAAAATGGATGACTCCATACTGCCTAGAAAATAGAGCCCTCATTTTCAGGCCTCTGTTAAAAAAAAAAATTGTAAAAAACTGTCAGCCACTCTAGAGTAGTGACTCATTCTCCATGTACCCACTGCCCAACGGCATAAATGCTTGCCAAGTGGTGTCTTATCTACACTTACATCTACCTACAAAAATTAGCTGAATATTTTCAACTAAGTTCCAAGTAGGATGTATCCCCCAGAAAGCATCTCTAGGTAATGAGGACATTAATAAGATAAACATTCGTAGAGCACTGACAACTTCCAGGTGTATCAGAAGTAAAAAAAAATGTCTGAGGAGCCTATATACACATATATATGTGTATATATATATATACATATATGTATATAGATATACATATATAGACATTTATCTCTATCTCTATTCTCTATCTATCTGTCTGTCTATCTATTTCTATCATCATACAGATAAATCACCATCTCATGGTCAATCCAGATTTGCCCACATCTTCATTCGACCCCCATATATGATTCTGAAGTAACTCTTAGACATACGCCATTTTATTAGTAACATTTCAGAATGTGTCTCTAAAGAAGTTTCGTCTATCCTCCCACTCATCTATCTACCTACTTATGTATGCATGCATCCATCCATCATCCATCCATCTATCCATCCATCCATTTATCCATGCTCTCTACCCCTTTCAACAAACTGATGGCAAGTGGCAGTTTGAAAACAATGTTTATTACATTGTTGTCAAGATGAAGACTAAAGCCAAAAGGTTTCTATATGGCCTGGGCATGGTGGTGCATGCCTTTAATTGCAGCACTTGAGAGGCAGAGGCAGGCAGATCTTGATGAGTTTGAGGCCAAGCAGGTCTACATAGGAAGTTCCAGGCTAGCCAGGGCTACATGAAGCCCTATCTCAAATGCAGATTCCTATATGGATCAGGCTAAGATATAGAGAAGAAACAACCTTACAGTTAATTGCGGGTTTCAAACTTGCGGCCCACGGGTGTATTGTGTTTGGCTCGTGTCACATTCAAACAGACAGTTACTAATTATTATGTGTCTTTAAAGACCAAGCAACTTCACATTAAAAGATAGACTTTCTTGCTTTGCTTGAAAAACAGGAAGGTCTGCCAGTGCTGGGCCCATGTTCCCGCTTGGCAACCAGCAAAGAGTCTTTGCTTGGATAGACTTTAGTCCTGGTCCCATCTGGCTTACTTGCGAAAGCCAGTTTTAGCCAAAGACCTTTGCTCACCTCACCTACCAAGAATCCCTCCTTTACTTTCTTTCCATTATATTTTATTTATTTAGCAGTTTGAGGTGAGGGAGCACCCTGAGCCGCTGAGCCCTGGCTGGCCCCAAACCCTTGCTGTTATCATCTGACGTCCTTACTCAGGTCAGGTTCCTCCTCTTCTACCATCTCACAGAAGGTCATCCAGCCAAGCTTCGGCAAGGTTGACTTAGACAGAATCCCTCTTCCCTCGGAGGCAGCCCTCAGCAATAGTTCCACCACTGATCCTGGATGAGGAGTGAGCTCAATCTCCGCCCCTCTACAAGAGCTCACTGCTGTGCTCCCCATGCCGTGATGACGGTTAGGACTAAAGCCTGATCCACCGTGCTTTAAAGTGCCACTGGGGGATGGGCAGATGGTTCTGTTGGTAAGGTGTCCTCTGCCTCACACACATGTGGAGGTGAGTTTGGATCCCCAGCCCCAACCCAAAATCTGAGCGTGGCGGCACATGGGTACTTCAGTGCTAGGGGTTAGGAGAGCACAGAGACTGGAGGATTCCTGGAGCTCAATGGCAGACAGGGCACCCTAGCTGAACTGCTGAGTCCTATGTTCAGTGAGCGCTCCTGTCTAAAACACAAGGTAGAGAGTGAATGAGAAAAATATTTGGTACATACATACACACAAACACACAGACATACACACACAAACATGCACACACACATACACAAATATGGACATAGGCAAACGTGTATACCCACCAACATGTACACAATCTATACACATCCACACAGTCATAGAAACATGTACATACCTACAAACACACACATATACACACAAACATCTATACTCACATATACACAGATATATGTACCCATTCAAATATGTGTACCCATAAACACGTGGACACACACCTACAAAAACCTGTGCATAACCACAACATACACACATAGACACTTAAACATGTATACACGCCCATATGCATACACACACGCATACATACAAACAAGTAGTACATACTCACAAACATACACACATACAACACGTATATATGCATACAAGTATGTACACATACACAAGCATGTACACACCTGGAAACATGTACATACCCACACAAACATGTAACACCTCCTACACACACCCACACACCCACACACCCACACACACACACTCACATACACTGTCTCTTATGGGGCTGGAGACTTAGTTCAGTAGTGGAGCATTTGCCTAGCAAGCACAAAGGCAGGACTGAAAATCAATGCCATCTCAACACTGCACACCAGCCTTTTGCTGAGACCTGCCCTTGTCATTACTTGGTTATCTTTTCCCTTTCAGGTTTTTCCTTCCCTGGCCCGGAGGGGTAGACAAGACAAGAATGCTCGCTCGGCACTCTGAGTCACCAGAGAAGCTCAGGGCCCTTCGTGTAGTTGCTAGCAGCCTCCCGCCATCGCCATCCATAGACTCCTATCCTGCAGGTGCACCTGTAAGCAGGGCCGACCCTCCGCAGGAGCTCAGCCAGCGGGAGTCAGCAGGTGCCTGGGAATGTTCCTCTTCCCTAATCTAAAACACCTTCCTTCTTTCTTCAAAGTTTCCCATGATGCCTTCTAAGTGGAGCTGGGTGCTGATGGGAGGGATTAATGGCACACTAAGTCAAGCTGCCTAAACACAGAAGAATAAACTGGTGTGTGTGTGTGTGTGTGTGTGTGTGTGTGTGTGTTAAAAAACAAAATGAAGGGTAAGATGGCTGGGGTGTGGTATAGCCAGATTCTAGAGATGTCCATGGGAGCCATAGCAGGCTTCTCAGTGGCTGCCCCCAGGGGAGCCTTCTCTGCCTTGGCCATTCTCACAGGAAGTGGAAGAGGACAGGAGCTGAGCCCTCAGTACCCAGGGTCCTTTTGAGCCCTTCTTGCCACCTTCAAGGATGGCACTGACTGGACTCTCCGAGGCAGCTTCCTGGACCCATTCCCTTCCTAGGCGTTTCTTGGCTTAAATAAAGCAAAGCTCTCTTATCCTGCTATGGTAGGCTTCAGGCTTCCCGTCCCCTCTCCCTCCCATGTCCACCCCACACCAACATCACAGCGTTCACTCCCGTCCTTCCAGGGAAACATGCGCATTGATCCAGCTGCTCTTCCGCCTCCTCATCACGGAAGTGATCAATGTGCAGCCTGAGGGAGAGTTAGTGGAAACTAAAGAGAAGGCTAACTGAACAATAAATAGCAGGGGGCGCGATGATTCATTCAGCAGGCTTCATTCGACAGTTCAGGATCCTCAGGCCAGGGGTGTTGTGGTCCTGACCACCCCGGCAAACTGTCAGTAAGACATCACCACAGGCCAGGCTCAGTCCTCGCACAGATGTTCTTCTGTCCTTCTAGAGGCCCCCACTTTACAAATGAAAGAATCCATCCAAACCACCCAGTTCGGATTATGAATGAGACAGACAAGATGGCAGCTCAGCTCCTGTATTTACTCTTGCATGACCTCCTTGGCAATGAAGGTGCAATCACAGACATTGAGCCAGCCACACACAGTCTCCTGGTTTAGAAATGAATCAGAGAACCAGGGACTGCATGCCTACCAGCGTGCAGGCCTACCAGCATGACCACCATCACGGCAAATGAATGAATGTGCAGAAGAAGAGAACAGGGCCGACAGGATTGCTCAGTGGGTAAAGGCACTCGCTGCCATGCCTGACAACCCAGAGCCCACGGGGCAGGAGGACAGAACTGACTCCTGCAAGTTGTCCTCTGATCTCCATACATGTCCTGCAGCACGCCTACACACACACACATATAAATACACAAAAGCAGATGTCCTGAAATTGGAACCCTGGCTGGTGGGACTATAAAGCCCTCAGTCTGAGTCTCAAGAGTGTCAACCATGGGCCCCAGGGATGGTGTGCTGGGGTCAGTGCTTGCTATGCAAGCATGAGGACAGTTGGATCCCCAGCACCCATATGAAATGCAGTGGACAGACCATTTGTAATCCCAGTGCTGGGAAGGCAGGGACAGGTGGGTACCTGGAGATTGCTGGTTAGCTAGCCCAGCCAATTGGGGAGCCCCAAGTTCAGAGAGACTTTGTTTCAGAACATCAGGTGACTTGAGGGACATCCATGACAATGACGTCTAGACTTCATATGCATACCCACCACATACATGTACACACACACACACACACACACACACACATACACACACACTGTACATACACACGCATACAACACACAACATACCCATGTGCACATACATACAAAATTTTGACGCACAGCCATCATGGGATCCAACAATTCTGCTACTAGAGAAAAACAGATACTCACACAAAAATGTATCCATGAGCCAGGCTTTAGCGGGGGAAAGCTCAGCATCTGGGAGGCAGAGGCAGGAGGCTCGTGAGTTCAAGGCCAACCTGGACTGCACCAGGAGACTCTCTCAAAAAACAAACAAACAAAAAAAAACAAACCAAACAAACACAAAAACAAACCAAGAGAGAACCCAACAAGTCTCCCAGATGTTCATGGCAAGGCTATTCACAACAGCCCAAAGGTGGGGGCAGCCCAGCGTTCATTAGTGAATGGAGAAACTCCATGGTGTATGCACACAGTCAAATGCTCCTCGGTCGTCAGAAGGAATGAGGGCTGGCATGACGGCACGGTGAGTAAAGACACTTGTCATAAAAATGTGAGGACCCGAGTTCCATCCCTGACACCCATGATGGGAGGAAAGAACCAGCTTCTGAACGTTGTCCTCTAACCTCCAGACATGTACTGGACATGCATACATGCACACAGGCTTACACACAAGCAACACGCACACACTAAATTTAAGTGAAGGAATAAAGCGCTGACACATGCTACATAGATGAACCTGAAAAACATGCTTGACACAAAAGATGATATGCTGTGTGATCCCATGACTAACGTACCCAGGAGAGAAAATGGACAAGCTGTGGTTGTTGACCTTGCTGGTCCACTTGACCGAGAGCAAAATCACCTAAGAGTGACTTTATACAGCCCTGCGTGTGTCTGGGGGATGTTTCCAGAGAGGTTTAATTGAGGCAGGAAGAGCCACCCTGAATGTGGGACCCACTGTCCAAGGGACTGGGTAAAAAAGAAAAAAGGAGACAGTGACCCCAGCACCAGGCTTTGTCTCTCTGCTCCCTGGTGCCACGTGCCAGCTTGCCTCTCTCTCCCACCACCGGGACTGACTGAAAGCGCCAATGAGGAGCCGAGTAAACCTTCCTCCCTTAAGTTGCTCTTTGCGGGCCTTTCTGTCAAGCAATGAGAGAAACACAGCAGGAGAGAGCACAGTAGTGCTTTCCGGGATCTGAGGCGAGGGAGCATGCCAGGTGATGACTTCATGGATACGGAGCCTTGTCTGAGTGGTGGAGCGTTCTGCAATTAGGTAGAGATGATGGCTGTAGACCACTGAGGGTACCAGTGCCGATGAGCTGTAGACTTTTATACGAGTGCGTCAATATTATGTGAATTTAACCTCCGTTTAGAAAGGCATCACAAGGCCTCTGGCACACTAGGGAGCCTGAGGTTGAAGCACCCCGCAGCAGGATGTGTCACCACGGCTTCCTGAACAAGGGTGCGCTGGAGACAGGACTTGAAATGTAAGCAGGGTTCTGTCTACCTTATCTTGTTGTCTGGTGGCATTGTCACGGGACAGATGAGTGGGGACTTGCACTTCTAACCCCATGGCCCTTTCTTGCTCAGGTCCTGAATGCCTCAACTTTGTAGCACAAACCTAAGGGAACCGTTGTTAATAATAAAGTAGTTAATAGATTTGATTTTTAAAATCTGGGGTCTGGCAGAGATGGGTAAGAGTGCTTGCTGCCTAAGCAGAGAGATCTGAATTCCAAATACCCACCATCCATGTGAAACAAGATGGGCATGGCCAGCTAGCTGCCTGTAGTCCCAGAGCTGTGTGACGTGGGAGGAGAGACAAGACCATTGGGTCTTGTCCAGCAGTCCAGCTCCAGGTTGAGTGAGAGACCTGGTCTCAAAGGAATGAGGCAAAGAGCCATGGAGCAGGACAAGACAACGGATGTCCTCCTCAGGCCTCCATGTCTATGCGGTCACACAGACGTGTGCATACACATAATCCCTACATTCATACACGCAGAGAGATACAGAGTCACAGAGAGATAACACAAACACGAGACAGGGACTGGTGCTGGAGTCCTGCAGGTCCCAGGGAATCTCAAATGTCACCTCATCCAAGCTTCCCAACAGATTGAAAACGACCTGGTCCCACCATCACATAACCTTGTTTTCTGTTCTTTGTGCCACTGTGTCCTTGCCAGGTGTCTTCGCGTTCTCCATAAATGCTTGTGTCTACTCCTATATAGAACTGGAGTGTCCAGTGTTTTGAAACGATGACACGACATTGCCATTTACAAATGTGCCAGCCTCCGGGACACTGCATTCTGCATTCTGCCAGCCGGCTATCCTGGGACACTCGTGGCATGCTGATAAAGACAGTCCCTGACATACAATGACTCAACTTGGGATTTCTTTTTTCCACATTGTCTTTGAATTTGGTACTTTGATTGTTGCCTGAGCTAGGGAGGGGGAGGCATGTTTGCTTTCTCTCTTGCAGTGTTGTGAGCAGCAAATATAGCTTTCACCACCCATGCACGGACAAGGGGAAACAGCAGTCCACAAGTGTGCTGTGATCCTAAACTGTGATGCTTGGAAGGTTAGATGCCATTTCCGTCACTCTAACTAAATGCCTGAGACTATCAACTTATAAAGGAAAAAAAAAAGGTTTATGGGGGTTACAATCTGCCCCAGGCTGGCCCCTTTGCTCTGGGCCTGTGGTGAGAGTTCCCGGTGGAGCACAGCCACTTATGTTACGGTTGGTGAAATAGAAAATGTTTTGACGAGTTGTCACGCGCTGTTCAGACTCACTGAGCAGGTGGCTCTGGAAGCAGGCATCTCTCCCATTTCAGACCCAATCAAGTTGGTCTCAAACTGTCCTCCAAAGATCCCTGTCTTGGGGCAGGCTATCCCCCCCCCCCCAATTCTATTCCCTGGGGGAGGGGGAAGAGAAGAGCAAACAGTTAAGGGGCTAAAGACATCATCGTGCCCTTGAGAACAGTGAGATGGAATACTATCGCCAATGGGGGGGGGTCACTATTGTTCACCCCACAGTATAAAAATGCCTGCAGAGAGGAATGGAAACCAAGGGGCTGGGCCCCAGAGGGACTGGTTTGGGAGCCCAGATGAGCACTTACTTCCTTCCCAGTGTATTTGTGCTGGATGCTTGTGAGCACAGATGGTGTTACCTTGTTTGTGCTCAGGCATCTCTCCAGGTGTTGGAAGCACCCCACTTGATGGCTTGCTCTCGGCCAGCCGCAGCTTCTGCTTATCTGCTGCTTGCTGCTCGGATGCTCTCTGTGTACTTAATAAATGCACTCATTTGAAACCCAAAGCAGGGCTACCCTAGAACCGCCACAGGGCTTTCTCTGGCCCACACAGAATGCAAAAAAGAGGAGGGGGAAAGGCTGTGGGTCCCTTTAATGCCATGTCCCCAGTGACCCAAAGACCTCCTATTTCCCACTTAAAGGCCTTGTCACCCTATCACTTCCCAATGGCACCCCACTGAGGATCAAGCCTTCACCGCCGCTGCCACCACCACCACCACCACCATGGGAGTTAATAAAGAGGCAGAAGAGAGCAGGCGGGTGAACTACGTTCTCAGCTTCTGATGTTTTTCATTCACAGTGGATCTGTGGGGATGGGACTGCACTGTAAGTCAAGCAGGGCTCACGGCACCTCCCACCACTCCAATCTGGGGGATCCTGAGAACAAGCTACACGGTCCACCCCCAACAGACAGTACCACTCTCACACCATGATCCCAGAGGGGACACGAGGAGGACACCCTGCCACCTGTCCATCCCAGCCTCAGGAGACCGGAAGCTGAGGGGGGAGGAGGAACCGGGTGGGGGAATCGTTTCTCTCTTTTCCCTTTTTGAGGAGATGTCACAAATAAACAAGCCTCATTTCCTTTTTTTTTTTTTTTTTTTTTTTTTTTTTTTTTTTATAAAAGCCTGATGAGCTTAATTGAGGAGCACCACGTGGGGTGGGCTAGGGAGACCCAAAATAGACCGTCTGTAAATTACTCAAATGATTCCAGAGGCCCCCCTGCCAGCTCTTCCAAAGCCTGCTTGTGCAAATGCCATAGCTCTCCACCCAGGCAAAAAGGAAAAAAAAAAAAATCCTTGCAAATCCTCTCCTGCAGCCTTTGAATACAGTCAAGCTCTAATCAATAAAAAGGAAATCAAAGAGAACCATCTGGGACAAAGGACATTTTCTGGGGAAAACAAGAGGCAGGTTCTCTCCTTACAGGCTTCCTTTGGAGTGCTTCTAAATGCTCAGCCCACCTCGGAGAAGGCTTCGAAAGTGTGTACGCAACTTTTAATGTGGCACAAACACAGCTGCTCGACGGGTCCCTCTGCCTTTATTCTGATTGCCTGGGAGAAGTCTTTTGTTTCCTAATTTACCGTACAAACAACCTTTCTAAGGAAAAACATTTTTGTTTTTCAAAGACCAAGATCCATTTTACACAAAAGTACATTTTTGTATTTACAAGACACATTTAAAACACACACACACACACACACACACACACACACACACCAGCATTTTCCACTCTTCATCACTATGTCTTCTCCTCGAACCTCTGCCACTACACCAGCACTTTGCTGCCCTGAGGACTGAAGCAGATTCCGAAATTTCCTTGTAAGAAACCTTAAACATTTTCCGAGTAATGACCTAGCCATGGATCAGCTTTAATCTAAGTGTTGTCTGTTAGTCTACCCTGGATTATAACTGCTTTCCTATTGATAGGTACCTAGGTTGTGTGTGGCATGTGTGTGTGTATGTGTGTGTGTGTGTGTGTGTTTGTGTGTGTGTGTGAATGTGTGTGTGTTGGCCAGAGGCTGATATAGAGAGTCTTCCTCAATCCCTCTGCCCCCTTTATTCATTGAGACAGGATCTCTCAATGAAACCCAGCTCACAGGTACAGCTAGTCTGCTATCTGGCTTGCTCCACAGAATCCACTGTCTCTACTGTCTGTGCCCTGTACAGGTGTACTGCCACTCCCAGTGGGCATTTACACGGGTGCTGGAGAATCTAATCCTGTTTGTGCTGCTGAGAAATCTCCCCAACTCCCTAGCCCTGCCCAGTTATTTGTAATGGCCTCAATGGCATACTTTGGAATGCTCTTTTAGATTACACCATTCTCATAAAACCCTGAGGTAGGATAGCTGGCTCAGGAAACAGTAAGATCTTTTTTTTTTTTTTTTTTTTTTTTTTTTTTGACAATCAACATGAATTGGAGGATTAGTTGCCAAAAGGGGTAAGCTAACTTCATGGCCACCAGCAGGAAAGATGTGTAGCTGAGCCTCAAAGAGAGACTAGAGAAGGGAGTTCATGCTTAACAATTAACAAATGGACACAAGATCATGGTGACTCCAAAGATTCAGCTGTTCACATTTCTCCAACTGACGATTGTCATGACTTGAGTCTGAAACACCCCCCCCACACACACAGGCTTGTGGATTTGAATACTGGTTGGTCCCCAGCTGTCAGTGCCGTTTGGAGAGACTTTGGAACCACCAGGGCTAGCTGGTGGAAACGGTTCACTGGGGCAGGCCTTGAAGGTTTTTATCTGCCTCTGGTGCTAAGGTGAGAAGTGATGTGCCCATTCCCAAGCTTTTGCCGCCATGGACCAAGATGCTCCAGTCTCTGCACTATCCCTGCCATGATGGTCTATGCATCTGAACTGGAGGCAACAGAAAACGTCTCCCTTAAAGCTGTTTCTGTTAAGTATTTTGTTACAATGATGAGAAAATTAGCGAACAGAGCTATCCAGTTAGGTGTCGATTTAATGCCCACTTGTCCCCCTTTATCACTTATCTATAGGGGCATATGTTCTAACCTCCAGTCAGTGTCTGAAAGCACAGATGATAGTAAAGCCTATACACACCACGATTTCTCTATGCATGTTTACCTACAGTAAAACTAAATTTATTTTGGATTAGGCACACTAATAATAGAAGAAAATTCAGAATAACGCGCCAGGGTAAGTTGTTTAAAACTTGCGAATTATTTCTCCATTTTTCCATTTATATTTTTAGATCATGTTTGACCCTAGTAAGTGGAACCGTGGAGAGCAAACCCAACCACGGGAGAGGATAACCGCCTCTCCTCTTTGTTTGCAACCATCGACTTCTGACTTTCCATCTAAGTCCAAGGTCTTCTCCATGCCTACACTGTGGGTGATGATACAAGGGTCTGGATTTGTCTGTCACTGTCAAGCTTTTCACTGTGCTGGCCCAATGATGTCTTGGTTACTTTACACATTGCTGTGATAAAATACCTTGGCCACAGAAACTTCAGGGAGAAGGGATTTATTTCAGTCTACGGTTCCCAGGGGACACAGTTTATCATGTGTCCTTCCCAGGGAAGGCACGGCAGCAGGGGCAGGAAGCTGACAGTCACATTGCAAGCACCTGAGAAATGGAATAATGCAGAGGGGGCTCCAACTGAGGAAAAGGGAGGGAGGTTAACACAGAAGAGGAGGGATGGCTGGATAAATCACACTGAGGTTGTCTGATAAGGGCTCACGGGATCCCATTTTTAAATATTTACCTAGTTATACATAATACATGTGAGTGTGTATGTATATATAATATATACATGAAGATATATGTTTATATAGATATTTACACACACACACACATATACGGAAATTAAGTAATTTAGATGCTCCTCCCCTCAAGAACCATAGTCTAACAAAAACCCTAGTATCAGACACAAGTAGAGTACAACCTTTTGAAGGGTTTTTCAGCATGATTCAAGTGACAGGAAAGATTATCAGTGTAGCCCTCAGTTGCCTCTCAGGGTAGCCCTTACCACTGAAGACACCACACACTTAGGACACAGGATTCAAATGACCAGAGCTGGATCTGACCTGAAAGACTCTTTCCTATGGTTTAGCTTCCATGGTTTCAGAAAATGCTATGCAAGCTGCCGGGGGAGGGGGGCAATGAAACAGTCCTACCCAGCTGCAATTTCTATGAACCACCATTACTAGCATGGCGGAGATATGAATAAAAGTGCAGTAATGGCACTCACATGTTGGTGGCAACCAGCAGCTGTCTAGTTGGGCTTAAGGCCCTCTTAAACAGTAGGTAGATCACTCCAGGTACTGGAAACATAGCCCGCTTCCTGGGGCTCATGAGGTAACGGACCTTAGGAAAGAATTTCCTATCGACATTTTTGCTAGATCAACATAATTCCTTACTGCATTCTAAATCTTAGAGTCACACCCACAGAGAATGTTGCTATCACTCCTCATCAAAGAAGCCTTCCTTTTACAGCAGATGGGGACCAGTCACAGAAAACCACAACTGGACACAATGCAAAGATCAGCAGATCGTGGGGAGTCCAGCGCCATGGGTTAAATTTACAGCACAGCTGCTGCCTCTAGGGATCAGCAAACACTGAGGAAGATGGAGGGAAGAGACTGCGGGAGACAGAAGTCTGCTGTGAGGCAGTCTCTCTTTGAAATGGTTGCATTTACAAGACCTGACAATGGCAGTATCAACGGACAAGTTAATGTGGAAGAGGGGAAATTTCATCCTTCCCCTAGACAAAGGACTATCGACTGCTGAGAGAAGGATAATTAGCCTTTCCTAGGGATGAGGCCCCTCACTGGTTGTCCAGTTTAGAGTGGTCAGCCTGGGTATCACATATATACCAGCAACAAAAATGGATTTAGCAGGTTGTGTGTGTATACGAACATATGCATGCACACAAATCTATCTATCTACATGTATGTAACAAATATAATCAAAGAAAAAGAGACTAACAGTTGAGAGGGAGTGCATGGGAGGGATTCGTGAGAGGATAGCTGGGGGCTAGAGGCTGGAGAAAGGAAAGAGGGAAGTAATGGCCGGCTCCCAGCGACATATTTCTTCCAGCAGGGTCTCTCCTCCTAAAGGTCCTACAATCTTCCCAAGAAGCACTGCTAGCTCAAGAGCAGGTTTTCAAATGAAGGAGCCTGTAGGGGAACATTTCATACTCAAACCACAGCAGACAGTAGCTGATTTAGGAAGTTAGTTTGTATTTTCTTGAGTGCTGAGGAGAGTGGGCATTTTTTTTCTGGGCTGTGACAATCCTGTCCATTTCTGTTTATTAATTTTTTTTTCTACTGGCCATTATTATTTTCTTACTACTATACAAAAGACCTTCAACATTACAGATACTAACCACTCGGCAGTTACATGCAGCTGCGGTTATGTCCCCCCAAAACATATTTGTCTTATTCAATTTTAACCCCAAAGCAGGTTAGAAAGACCTTGTTTGTAAAACCGTCATGAGGGAGGACCCTAATCTAATCTGACTGATGTCCCTCTAAAGGGGAAACAGGTTTGCATACAGAAAGATCACAAACACACAGGACAATGGATGTCTAGAGGACAAAGGATACAAAGGATGGGAATCCATGGGAAGCTAAGAGAAGCACAGAGCAGATCCTTCCTTTGTGCCAAGGGCACATGGCTCAAGTAACACCTTGAAGAATCACGGGAACTGCGAACTTCTCCTGTTTGAGCTACCGGTGTGTGGTGCTCGGTTATGCCGCAATGACAAACCAACACGTCATCACAAACACGTTCCCTAGCCAGGGCTCGTCTTCATGTCCTTTTCCAGAGCTTCTGGTCCAGCAAGGTCCAAGCCTACCGACTTGACATGGTAAAGGCATCATTTGTTCCCTCTATGGTTTGCAGTTTACTTTTGACCATTTTGAAAACTTGCTTATCTATGGTTAAGTTATAAAGACATTCTTCACTTCCTTCTAAGACAGACTTCCGAATGTAAGTTCTTGACTATGTGTACAAGCAAGGTAAAGCTCCATTTTCATTTTTTCCCCTTCCTCCTCCTCTTTTTTTTTTTTTTTTTTAAATAGGCAAGTTTCATGCAATCTAGGCTGTCCTCAAACTCAACATGTAGCTGAGGATGGCCTTGAACTTCCGATGTTTCTTCTAGCCTCTACCTCATGAGTACTAGAAATACAGACATGCTCCACCATGTCGGATTTAAGAAGTGCTGGGGACAGAATCCAAGGCTTTGCCCAGGCTAGGTACGCATTTCACTGACTGAGCCATGCCCTCAGCCTTCTAGTTTTATTTCTGGTTCATAGTGCAATGAGCTTAGAGCAGTACCTCCATCTTCCCAGTGCCTCCAGCACACAGCAGACCCACAGCAAATGTTGCCCAGTAAAATGTGTCCTTATAGCTTTGTGTGTGACACTCAGTGCTTCAAGAAGACTCAGAGAGCAAGTCAGTATTCTGGTGTCTAAGAGTTTGCTTTAGACTGGATGGCCATCCAGATAGCCAGCCTACTTCCCATCCACTCCATCACAAAAGAGTGAGATTCATTCTGTACCAACTGGGCAGCCAGTGAGTGTCTCACTGCAAGTGCTCAGCCCCAACGTGGTCTAGGCATGCTGCCTGGTCTCCATCTACCCCCTGTGACTTTAATGAAGAGCTGATGGGGCAGCTGTGTTAGACTGTGTTGCTATGACCAAACACTGGATAGATCCAACCGAAGGGAGGAAGGGTTTCTTTCCCCTCGTGGCCTCAGAGGTTCCTGCTCACACCACGGCAGACAGGAAGTTGAGTAGAACAGTCCAGGGACAGAGAAGATAGGGCCCTCAAAGAAAGGCTGTACTTCCTCTAACCAGGCTCCACCTTCCACAGCTTCAGCAGTTGACAAAGTCTATTGAAACTGAGGATCCACCAATGCAATAAACCATTCATTAGGTCAGAACCTTCACAGTCTAATTGTTTCTGGGTAGATCCATCCAGAGGTAGGCTTTACGAATCTCCAGGCCTCTTCAGTTCAATCAAGCTGACAATCAAAATCAGTCATACAGCAAGCTTATGATTGGAAATCCCACACACACACACCTCAAGCAGAAGCAGCACAAGCCAGGATGGTCTTGGGGACCTTCCAGGGAAGTGACTGGAAAATGCAAAGGAAGGGCTGAATCAGATGCACTGGCCCTAACCTCTTATACCATTTGCTCCTTCTATTTTTGCACAGCCTTCTTCTGCCCTGTACTGCACCATCGCTCAGTCAATAGATGCCTACAGAGAAACAAGCACCTTCTCAGGCCCACGACAAATCCACAGCAGGTTGCTTGTGGTGGTGTGAATGACAATGGCTCACGTATGCTCATATATTTGAATGCTTGTCCCCCAGTTGGTGAAACTGTTTAGGAAGGATTAGGAGGTGTGGCCTCACTGGAAGAGGTGTGTCAGTGGGGGTTAGTGTTTAGGTTTTGATAGCCCAAGCCATTTCAGTTAGTTCCTTCTCTGCCTCACGGTTGTAGATCAGATGTAAGCTCCCAGCTACTACTCCAGCGCCATGCCTGCCTGTTTGCTGCCTTGCTCCCCGCCATGGTGATCATGGACCTAGCCTCTGAAACTACAGCCAGCCCTCAATTAAATTATGTATATAAGCTGCCTTGGTCGTGGTGTCTCTTCACCACCACAGAAAGTAACTTAGACAGTGTTCAATAATTATCCATTGTCTGAGTGAACAAAGGAAGCATCAGTGACAAAGACAGATGGGATTCTGTGATGGCATTTCTAGTGTATAAACAACTCCCATAGCCAATGACTGACTTACGCAGTGTCTGAGCTAGCGCGACAGCGTGTGTTGCAAAGAATAAGAAGTGCTGTGGAAACTCACCTTCCCAAGCCTCCCCTGAATAAATGATGCTGAGCTGAGAAAAGGAGAAACGGGAGTTCAGGGGTTGCCACAGTTAGCATGAGGAAGTGTTTTTGAAGGCCCACGTGTCAAAGGGTTGGTCCCTACCTCGGTTTTATTGGAGGTAGAGCTTTCAGAGGTGTGTGATGCTTGAGGGGGCAGTTTCCCCCTTCATGGCCCCAGCGTGAGGTGCCATCTCAAGCCCAAAGCAGTGTTGTTTCAAGTCACTAGATCAGATAATATCACTTGAGGATCTGAACTTCAGACTACCATAGGTGTTTACAGTGCTTTGACTGAGAGTGGCACCCACACACTCAGATGTTTGAACACTAGGCCCTCAGCTGGTGAGTTGGAGATCACAGAAGTACTCCTGGCACCCTAGAGATCCTTCCTTTCAGGCCATTCCCATTCCTAGACTCATTGACTGTGAGTTGGTGTCCTCACACTAACCTCGGTACATCTTGCTCCATCAGTGCCCACTAAGGGGCACGGCTTGAATATGAACTGAACCCAAGGTTCTTGGGTTGCATCCCTGGTCCCCAGCTATCAGGGCTGCTTGGAGAGGTTGTAGACGTGTAGGAGGGGCCCTTAGTGCTCTCTGTGTGTCCTTGGAGAGTGCGAATTGTTCCAGTCTTTCCTCCCCACCCCACCTCTCAGTTCTGCCCACCAGGAAGGCCAGCCTCTGCCACATACTCCTACCTCCATGTTGCTTCTGTCAGAACACAACAACAGCAACAATTGACAATGACAACAACAGCAATGGACAATGACAGTAACAAAAACCAACTATGACAATAACAACAATCGATAATACCAACACAAGGACAACAACAACTGAGAATGACAACAATAATAACAACCTACACAAACAACCGACAATGACAACAGTGAACAATGACAACAAAAAGCCAAAACACTTGTTTCCATCAGTTGTTTTGTCAAAACAATGAGAAAAGTAACTAATACAGTCCCCTCACCCCTGTTATCATGTGCCTCAAAATCAACGGCTTTCAGCTAGACAGCTGGATAGCAGATGTCTCACTAGGTCTGGAAGCAGTGGTTCTTTGTTTGGTCTGGCTTGGTTTTGATAACCAGGGAAGGGCCAGCGACTGGCCTGCCCTTTCTACAGAGAGGGGGCCAAGGACATTGCTCAGTATCCTCAAGGACTAGTCTGAAAAGCAAGGGCGCCATGGCTTAAGCCTTGCTCCCCATTGACCTCGCGCTCTGCCTCAGGAGCAAATTGAAATGTAAACCTGACCCAGTGTCTCCTGGCATGTCATCTTTTAATGCTGTCCAGGATAAAATTGAGATCCAGGGTTTAGTCTCTGAGGACCTTTCTGCTCTGATTTCTGCTGCCCTTAATATCCTGCCAGGAGAACAGATCCCATGCCAGGTAATTGGAATATTTCAGATAATCCACCAAGGCGATGGTCACTGACATGCTCTCTGCTGCTGTGGAGAATGCTGGGAGAATGCTGAGAAAATACTCGGGAAAATACAAGGAACCAGGGAGTTGCAGCGCTGGGCACTGGGTTGCGAGTAGGCCTCTCAGAAGGCCACTCTAGGGAATGCTAGGGGACAGTTTAGGACACTGAGTTCTGTCACTTTCAGTCTAGACTTCAAGCCCCCACTCCCAAGCCCATCCCCAAGACCCACTTGGAGCCGGAAACACAGGAAAAACCTGCTACATTCAGTGTACAAATGAACCAGAACCACAGCAGACAACCTATACTGGGATAGTGCAACTGTGATGATCCGGCTCTCGGGGACCCTTTGATGAGGATGGTGATGAGGACAGAGGTGATGATGATAGCACTGTAGGGTTCGGGCACAAGTCTACTATCACCCACCAGCCAGGTGGCAGAGCCCGATTGTAAGAAATTCACGTTTAGTGTCTACCCAGGTCCTGGCACATCTGGAATCCTTACAGTGGGGAGAGTAGCTTTTCTATGCCAGGGATGGGGGCGGAGGGACGGCTAAGTAACTCAAGAGCGAGAACACAGAGAGCTGGAGGTATCATCCCCACTCTCTGGCCTCCAGGGAGAGGCAGCTGGATGGGGCTTCGCTCAGCCACCAGTTGACAGCGGGTCAACCTGTCATGTTTATACCAAAAGCGCTACCCAAACTCACAAGAACAGGGTTCGGAAAGCTTCCAGACTGGTGATTCCAACAGGGTGGTGGTAAAGCAGGGTGTGTCTGAAAAGGGGTGGAGACTTCACATGTGCCCCTCCCCCTTTCCCTTCCTCACACATCTCTTCTGTGGGCAGTTCCCAGGTGGCCTTCTTCATAGGGAACTCTCACTGTGATGCTCTCTGTCCCAGTGCAAGAGGCCAAGCCACCACGGGCTGAACCTTGTGAAAGTGTGAGCTAAGAGAAGAAGTGAAGGGCTTCCCTGGGGCCCGAGAGCCTTTCTACAAAGTGAGGAAACTTGAGGGTAGGGGTTAGAGACTTGTGGCTTATAGTCTGGTCAGACAACGTGGTTCCGGGAGACTTCTGCACTGACTCGGGGAGGGTAGCATCTGAGTTGAAATGAACGATAAGATAGTTGGTGTCCTGAGAAATGGAGACATGAGTGTTCTGGGTGTGTGTATGGGGGTAATCATTTGATGTCAGCATTGTGAGTCAAACAGTTCACTATGAATGCTCCTTCCTAGGCTGACTGAAGCAGAGGCTCAGAGAGGTCAGTTCTTCCCACTGTACAGCCTCCTGGGACAGCCAGTAAGCCGGCTGAGTGCTCACGTACCTCTAATCGGTGGCAAAGCTAGGACTTGAACCCAGGACTGTGTGATTGCAGGGCCCGCCCTTTTACCCATCACTGGACCATATTATGTGAGGTGAGGATTGGTAAAGATGGCTGGCTCTGTGGCAAGACCTGCCTGGAAGTCAGGCAGCCTAACTCCAGCCCCAGTTCCACCATGAAACTGTGTGGCCTTGGACCCGTCATTCAAGCTGTCTGTGATGCAGGCGTGCTCACCCAAACTGTTTCTGGTTTCTCCTTTAGTACACACCATAACTAGGAATCAAAGCTCACGTTGGAGCCAGTGAGACAGCTCAGAAGGTCTCCTCCTTGGTTTCTGTCAGCTCACACAAGCTGAAGTTACCGAGGAAGAGGGACCTTTATAAATCAGCTTCTCTACCAGGCTGCCTGAGGGCAAGTCTGCGGCCCACCGTGGGCGGTACCACTCCAGGCCCTGAGGTGTATCAGGAAGAAGGCCCAGCAGTCCCTAAGGAGCAAGCCAGCGATCAGCACTCCTTCGTGCCTTCTGCATCAGTACCCGCCTTCCAGCTCCCACCATGGCCTCCCTCAGTGGACAGTGACCCACATGTAAGCCAAGTAAACCCCCTCCTCCGGGCACAGTGTTTGTCAGAAAGCAAATCAGAACAGCAGGGAGCTGTTGTCGTGACTTGAATTTAGGCCCACACATTTCCACAAGTTGTCCTCTGACCTCTGCAAGCGCCCCACAGTACACACATACACACGAAGAAAATAAAAAACGCAATTAAAAGTTTTGATAAGCTTTCAAGTGTGAAACTGATTTCTACCAAGGCAGGGGGCAGGGCACAAGAGGCCCATGCATACAGAAACTTCTAGTTCCTGTTGCTCTATAAGGTTCTGATCTGGTTTCCGGAAGCATTATGGAACTGCCTATCAGAAGCTGAGCCAGAAACAGTTTTAACACACACACACACACACACACACACACACACACTCACATACACATATACACACACACACACACATATACACATATTCACACACACGCACCACACACACTCACAAACACACACACACACACACACACCACACACACACACCACACACACACACACACACACACACACACACACACACACACACACACACTAGGGTTCTAAAGGCCAAGGCTGACAGCAGCTCAGGGGGAGCTTTAAACATTGCCATTTGCCCGGCTGAAGGCTGTGAGGTGACAGTAGCAGTTGGGGAGGACTCTGAAAATACAGAAGGCAGCGAGGAGCCTCTGTTTACCAGGCTGTTTTTAGCAGTCCAGAAGGCAGGCCGGGGGCGTCCGCAGCTCCAGGCAGTTTCCAGGTACCGGGTCCAATCAGCACAGAACTCGGAGCCTCTCAGATTATTTTTGCCTTGAAAACAAGCCCCGGTGACACCACTCTCTCTGCCGTTCTCACAGTGGACATATGTCACTAGACATTTGCCCAGATCTATAGGATGTACATGGTGACAGTGTACCCCAAACTGCAGTAACGATGTGCTAACGTGGGTTCGTCTCTGGTACCAAACACGCTGCTGTGGTGAGTGACAAGAGGTAATGGGACGACCGAGCGGGTCGGGGTACAGAAGAGTGAAAGGTAACCTACAAATCTCCCTGTTCATTGTCCTCTGAGCCCCAAAGAGTCGTGTGTGTGTGTGTGTGTGCGTGTGTGTGTGTGCGTGTGTGTGTGTGTGTTATGTGTTTCTGTGTAGGTGCATGCATGCATTGCACGTGTGTGTGTGTGTGTGTGTGTGTGTCTGTGTGTGTGTGTCAGTTGAGGGGTTCAAAGGTCAATATTCAGTATCTTTCTCAATAGCTTCCCACCTTGTTTTTTGAGGCAAAGTCTCTCACTGAATCCAGAACTCAGCCATCCATCAAGACTGGCTGCTCCAGCAAGCCAGAGCTCCTTCTGCCCCCGCCCCACAAGCACTGGGATTAGAGATATGTGTCTCGAACTTAGGTTTTTAAATGGGTACAAAACGTTGGTCCTCATGCTTACACACAAGCACGTTACTAGCTGGGACGAATTCCAGCTGGGCCTGAAGGTGCATGCCTGTAATCCTAGCACTTGGGAGTCTGAAGCAGGAGGACCGTGAGGTCCAGGCTAGCCGGTGCTAGCCCAGCTGATGTAGGTCTCTTTGTAAGAAGGGCTAAGAGCCAAGCAAGGGTGGGGGAGGTGAGGACAGGGAGGGGAGGAAAGAAAGGAACTGAGGAGAGAATGGAGGGAGGGAGGTGTGGAGGGAGGGAGGGGTAAGGAGAGCAGGGAGGGAGGCAGCCACAGCACCGTTCCAGGAGGACCACACTGAAAGGAAGGGCAACACTGATGAGGCCCTGCAGGCTGAGGTGTGTGGGTGTCAAATAGCTTTTCTGAGTCTCCAGGTTTGGGGGGAAGAGCAGAGGCTTGAGTTTGGCAAGATAGAACTCTTCCCCCAGCCCCCAACTGTAAACCTGTGAATGGCTGCTGGTAAGGTAACTCTCTGAACACCTACTGGAGTCAACTGTTTCAGGAAGCGCCTGAGGGAAGACCCACCCAGAGGAAGTGTCTATAGGATCACAGCTGGGTTCAATCCCCAGCCTCCTTGAAGGCCACTCTGGGTCACTGAATGCTCCACCAAGGTTGAACAGCTCTGAGATGCCCCCGGCACATATGACAATGTGTTTGTACCACATTGGGCTGGGCCACCCTCACAGCGCAGTGTGTAAACTGTGCCTCTCCCGGCTCTGCCTTCTCCATCCCCGAACTATGCAGAGAGTGCACACAGGGATACTCAGCAGCCCCCTGGAGCCAGGGCTCAGCCTGTGGCCTTACGGTGGCCTCCCCAGCAGTGGTCTGCAGGCTGGACATGGGGAAGGAAGCCGATCAGCACATTTTGCCTGAAACACATCATCAGCTCCACTTTCTCCATTTTTATTTTTTCTTCTAAACCACTTTCTGAAAGTCAAAATGACTGACGGCTTTACAGCCTGGACAGTCCCTCTCCTGACTAGACAGTTTGGCAGCAGTGGCGAGAGCGTTCCTAGGGTCTCGGTGCTGCGAACTCGCAGATATGGGAAGATTTCACAGGACTGGGAGGAGATGCTTCCTAAGCGTTAGGACCTGAGTTTGGACCGTGGAACCCACCTGAAACCCCAGGCATGGCTGTGCACACCTGTGACTCCTGTGCTGTAGGGAATGAGACAGGAGGATCTTTGGGGCTTGCTGGCTGCCGGGTTCAGTGAGAGCCCCTGACTCAAAGAGATAAGGCAGAGAGGGACAGAGCAGGACACACGACTTCCTCCTCCAGCCTCCACACAGATGCATATTCACACACCTTAGACACGACACACACGTGTACCGCCACACATATACCAAAGAGTAAAAAGATTTCATAGGACTACTCTCTCTCTCTCTCCCACACATCCACATGTATGCCCATGCACACACACTCACGCACACACACGCACACACATATGGAGGGAGGCATGTGTAAAATCCACCGGAATCTGAACTTGGTCTACTCTAGTTCACAGCGTTTTGTGGCATAGCTTATTCTCTGAGCTTGAGACACTGCTCTGGGGACAAGGGAGAAGGGGACAATCAGAGCGTTGTGCCGTTTTTGAAACTTCGTAAGCGCATAAAACTGTTTCACAATAAAAACAACTCAAATACAAAATATTTCTTCCCTTTGGCTTTTTTTTTTTTTTTTTGTGACACAAGATCACATGTAGCCCAGGCTATCCTCAAGTTCATTACCTAGCCAAGGGTGACCCTGAGCTTCCGAACCTCATCGCACCTCCCCAGTGCTGGGATTACAGGAACGTGTTACCACACCCAGCTTCAAAGGAAAAACTGAAAAAGTGAAAGAAGTTAAAATATCAATTAAAAAAAAAACCACACACACACAAAAAACAGGAAAAAGAATTCCTAGGGGCGACGCGGCAAAACTCGAGGCTTACCTGCGAACTGGGGATCAGAGCCTTCCACCAGTGGCCGCCCTTCACCAAGTCCACCTCGCACAAGGGCACGGCCACCTTGCCGATCACGCAGTGGCGGGAGAATTTGTCAAAGTCCACCACCGTGAGCAGCAGGGTCCGCCTCTGCGCCTCCAGAAAGGGGATCTCGAAGGTATAGCGTTCCTCGAACACGGGCCTCTGGGTCTTGCGTTTGACTCCCGTCTGCTTGGAGTTCTTCTGGTCGGGCAGCAGGCAGATCTTGACGTAGGGGTTGGAGTGGGCCATGTCCTGGCGGGAGCCGTCGTGGGAGATGGGGGGTGGCAGGTCCCGGGCCTCGATCACCCTCACGGCGAGGTGGTTGTGCAGCAGGTCATACTGGGTGCTGAAGTGCAGCATACCCAGCTGGTACTTGGCCATGAGCTCCTCGTCGGTCAGGCAGTCCACGTCATCCAGGTTGGAGTCCGGGGAGTAGAGTCGGGGCTCAAACTTCCTGAAGTAGTCGTCGGGGGTGTAGGGCCGGCGCAGCACGGATGGCTGGATGGGCTCCTTCTTGGCGCTGAGGAGGCCGAACTCGATGGGTTTGATGTCAATGAGCGGGGAGCTGGGGCGCCGGGAATCCAGACCTAAACAGTCACCGAGAACAACGGTCACCACCACTGGCCACCTGCTGTCATCTGCAAAGGTCCCCAGACGCCCGAGGGGGCTTCTCTGCCTCAGTGGACTCTTCTGGGAACACTGGAAATTCAGGTGTTCCACGAGCTCTGGAATCCGTTTCAGGACCTCTGACATACCTAAACCCTCAGATGCTCAAAGCCCGAACATGAAACAGCACGGTGGCTGGCAAGATGGTTCAGCAGGTGAAGACGCTTGCCAACAAGCCTGGGGACCTGAGTTCAATCCACACGGTGGAAAGAAGAGAGAACTGGCTCCCAAAAGTTATCCTCAGACCTCCACACGTGCACCATGGGGTATACATTCACACACACACACACACACACACACACACACACACACACGATAAATGCCAAAGAACAATATATAACCAATGCATGTATCCATATATGTTCATACATATCCAGTCTGAAGCCCACAAGCAACAGGCAGCCCAGGCTAGCTACGAATGCAGCTCAGTATACTTGAAGATGACGTTGTCTCCCAGTGCTGAAAGGCCTTACCACGCTAAGTGCAACACAAATGTCGCGAAACAACACTTCCCATGTTCTTTTATTTTCCCTGAAGTATGGTGAATTCAGTCCAGGGCTTCGTGTATCTAGACCAGGCTCTACCACTGAGCTGCAGGTCTAGGCCTCTCTTCATTTTTTTTTACAAATTAGCCTTGAATTCATAATCCCCCTGCCTCAGCCTCTTGAATAGCTAGGATCATAGGCCTGCACCACCAGGCTTGGCTATTACACCATATTGTTAGGTAATAAAGACATGAACAGAAAGTTTGTGTTAAGTATGAACACACACACACACACACACACACACACACACACGATCTTTTTTCCCCCTTGGTTCTTTGAGACAGGGTCTTGCTAACTAGCCCTCAATTGGTCTGAAATTCATTACAAAGCTTGGGCTGGCCTTGAATTTACAATTCTACCTCAGCCTCCAAGTGCTGGGATTGGTTGGACCGGAGGGTGCAGAACGCGTGCATACAGAAAGATAACTGCATCCTGACTTACCGTGAGAAGTGGTGGCCGCAGGAGCATTGCCATTGCAAGTCACCAGAGCTGCCTGGGGCCAGGGAGCACTCTAAATGGATGCTATGCCCTGAGCCGTCTGCTTTTTCACAACCCCTTCGACTGTTAGATGAGACATTAGCCCGCCTTAGTGATGAAGGAATAGACTGTGCCTGGCCTCCAGAGCCCCACGCTTGCAAGCTCAAGAACCAGAAGGGAGGCTTTGCCCTCCCAACTGAGGGGCAACGTGGCTCCACCTTAGCTGGGTGAACCCTGGGGCCAGCATGCCTGGGTGAAAGCCCAGTTGGGCTACTAACAGATGGAAAACATGAGGTCTACAAATGCAATAGCCTCCTTGGTCTCCCTGTTTCAAGCCCTTGCATATGTTTTCCTGAGTCAACCACCCGAGTGTAAACATTACCATTGTTGTTTTGAAACAGGGTCTCATTCTGTGGCTCAGGCTGGCCTGGAACTCACACGCTACCAGGCTGTCCTGGATTCCCTTGCTTCAGACTCCCAAGTGTGGGCATTCCTGGCATGAGCCTCCATGGTCAGCTAGCTTTTTCCCCTGTTCTAAGAGAATGCCCCATCCGCCCCAACTGTCCCCAGGCACTTACTGGAGATTCTCCGAGTCAGGCTGTACGTGGACTTGGATGTGTCTGAGGATGAGCGTCTCCCATCAGGGGAGTTGGTCCTTGGGGTCAAAGGAACATCACTGGCTGTATGGACAGAGTCCCCATCCTTGTCGTTGCTCCGGCTGGCCAGTCTGGAAGAGGAGAGGGGGTTTCAGCGACTGCTGAGGCAACCCTCATCAAAGTCCCTTGAGGGCCTCCACCTGCTCTCTGCTTTCTCCCACAGTCTAGTGACTCCCTGTACCTTTCCCAAACCACGGGCAAGCATCCAGTGGCTGAGCACAGGGACTCCCAGCTTGGGGCCTGCGTGGTGATAATGTAGCCTCTGGCCCATACAACATTGCTTGGAACGATGGAGCTAGAGTCGTGTTTTTTGCACAAACCAAAATAAGTCAAAGGTATCATCCCTTGGTTTAGAATGGCTCCAGAGTTGCACTGTTCCCACATGGGGGTGACATTGGGTGGACTGACACTGGAGACCTGTCAATCTAGTAGATCTTGGGCACATATGTCCTTCTGTCCCAATAGTCTCCAGGGCTCTGATTTAACATCCTTTAAAAATACACCATTGCAATGTCACTCAAGGGCAGAGGGGCCAAAGGATGGCTACAAAATGGACCCATGAATCAATGGCTTGAGAAGAGAAGTTGGAAGTGGAGAAGCAGTTACAGATTAGCAGTAGCAATGACTCAACACGATGCTAATGAAGACAGGAGATGCTAGGGAACTGGGGGAGGCCTGGGCAAGACTCAGAGAAACAGATGGTGAAGGAGATGAGAGATGATAAGTGATAGATGATGGACAGGAAGGTAGATGGATGGACAGACAGACAGATGCTTTCGGTTGGAACTCTAGCTAAGTAACCCTGGGTGATTCCTTTCCCCCTCACTGTTCCTCCTTTTCTCCATCTATAAAATGGGAAGACCACCATGCCACCTTCTCTGGCTGCTGACCTCTCAGAATGAGTTAACAAGCATCGAACACTACATAGTTGGGTACATTAGAACAAGGGGTGGCTTTAAGAGACCCTCAGGCTGGACCTGGTGTGTTCCTGCCATCCCAGCACCTAGGAGGCTGAGGCAGAAGAATTGTGGGCTTGAGATCAGCCTACAAAGAAAGACCTGTCTCAAACAGGTAAGGAAAATGAAGTCTCCCCAGTATGTAAGCTGGGTGGGGGTGCTGGGGCTGGGAGAGACAGAGAGGGGAGCCTTCAAAGATGTGGGTGTTTTCGGTAGTGTGCATGGCGCACCCTGAGCCCTAATGGCTGATTAAGGCTGCCCCAACCACACCTTGTCAACTTGACATTTAAGTCTACAAGGAAACAAACATGTCTTGAAACAAAACAAACAAACAAAAAAACTTGCAAGCTTTGAATTCTAGAGAGTCTTCAGAGACACCCAACAGGTGAGCTGGGGCTGAATATAAGGACTCCCAGAGAGATGAAAGGTGACAGCCAGACAAGACAGGCTGGAGAGGGGGACTGGACAGCTGCTGGCTGTGTGTGGGCAGGAGATGAGATGTCTGGGGCAGGAACATGGGGACAGGGGACAGGCTCAAACTGGAGCAACTTTCCCTTAGAGCAGAGCAGCAGCCCTGGACCCCTACCCACCTGTGGCCCTGCTTCCCAAATGCCAAGCTTCACCATGATGGCCACCTCCTCCTACGAGACCACACACCTTCAGTGTCCTTTAGCTTAAATGGCATCGCCCTTTGGAACCACTCAGACACAAGCACCTGTGAGGCCAGGGGCCGCCTCGCCTCTGTGCTCCCCCAGACACCCTGTCTGTTCCCTCCGCCTAAAGTTCTCTCCCAGGCTCTTTCCTTGCCCAGTTTTTGTTGTTGTTTGCTTTTTAACCAGTAGAGTTTCTGCTTCAGGGGCCCGTCCTCCAAAGACTGCAGTCCCACCCTTGTGACCTTTTTCCATCCCTCCCCGTACAGCTCTCTTCTCTTCAGTGCTGCACGCTCATCCTCAGGGACAGCTCCCTGGCTTATCTTCCACATCCCAGAATGAGCTGGGGTCAGCAACACTGAAGCATCCTGTCACTCCTGAACAATGAGATCTGCACTCACTGATCAAAGCTGACAGACAGCAGTCAGTGGCACCTACGGTGCCCACCTCACGTCTTAGGCCATTCTCCAGGTAATCCTGCAGCCAGCTGTTACGAACCCCCTCCCTTGCAGATGGGAAATGCAAGCTTGTGACGGGAGCTGATTGGCCTGTTGATGAACCATAGCGTCCCAGGAAAATCTCAGCTATGCTCCATTCCAGACTCAGGCTCCTTGCCACAGCTGGGTATCCCCACCCCCCACCCCATGCAACTCACGAGAGCCATGCATACAGTAGGCACTCCATTTAGGCTTGTTCGACATGCAAACAACTCGGCTTTCATTCATTCTCCCATAAGGATCCTCCTGGAACTGCTTCCACAGAGCCAGGTAGACAGTGCAGTCACCAAGATCCTCCTCACCTGACCGTATGGCATTAACACACATGACAATGAGTGCAGCGTCCCCAGAGAGCTCACACAGAACACACAGAGGCCGGCTCGCCCCCCCCCCCCCACGTCACTGTGCGGAGACGGGCCCCAGATGTCATGGCAGGAACAGCATTGCCCAACCCGAGCACTTGACATTTCTCCTTCCTGTCTGTTTGATAAACATGCAACTGCCCACTTGGTAAACAAAGCTGGAGAAACTATAAGCTGCCTCCCCACGTCTTCCCCTCCCCCCCCATACAGAGTCCTGTTCTACTTTACGGTGTGTTGGAGGCCAAAAATCAGTGAGGTGCTACTCAGGGTCTGGGGGAGCCCGGTCCACCCTGGGAAGCAGGAAAGTCATGTACAGCTGTCCACACTGCAGACTGTCCCACTCCAGATGGTGCATCCCACAATGCCATTACATGAAGTATGACTCGGCACGGGGTGGGGGTGGGGAGCAACCTCACGCCCACACCTGTCTTATGTACCTGAGCCTATTCACAAAAGCCCGTCTAACCTCGGGAAGATGACAGTGACCCTCACGCAGCGTGCACTCAAAGAAGTAACCGCTGGGCGGGGAGGCTGGCTCAGTGGATAACGCCTGCCAGATGATGCGAAGGGCCCCAGTTCAGATCCTCGTGAAAGCCAGCGCCCCTGCCCTCAGATCAGAGGAGGAGACGGGGAATTCCCCGGAAGGTCACAGGCCAGCTAGCCGGGAGCATGCAGGTAGGAGGTAGAAAGTGAAGGCTTGGGGCTGCCCCATGACCTCCACACACTCTCACAAAAATGTACGCATGTGTACACGCCATGCACCAAAGATCAAGGAGGACGAGGGACAAGAAGTCCAAGGAAACTGAGCCTCACTTCCCTGGGATGACGGCTGGGTCACAGTGCTTTCAGTTTCTTCCTATAGGTTTGTCAACAGGCTTTCCGGATTGTATACACGGACACACTTCACACGTTTAGGCATGCATGTGTATATTTGGATGCTTTTTTTCCCCTTCTGTTTCGGCTCCAGTTTGAGAACCAAACCTTGAGCCTCACTCCTGCTGCCAGCGCTGAGCTCCATCCCTTGTCTTTCTGAGACAGAGCATTGCTGTGCGGCCCAGGCTGGCTTGGACGCATCATGATCCTCTGTTCTCCATCTTTAGGACTGGGAACGCAACTGTGACACTGTAGCTGGGCAACAGTTACTCCTTTGAGTGGCTAAGATGTGTGGCTTTTAGGATCCAAAAAGCCTGAGCCACTCTGCTACACAGGCCCTATGGGAAATGGGACCATCTCTCACATCGCAGCTCTGTGACCACCTACTGAGTTAGGCCACAACTTAGAGACAAACCGTGTTCTCAAGAGCAGTGCAGGGATTCTGTTGACACCCAACAATGACAAAAGGAATGCTTAGGGATCTCTTGCTCCTGGGATAAATGCATTCTGAAGGCAGCTCATTCATATTCATTTGGTTTTGAGATAGGGTCTCACTAGGTAGCTCAGGCTGGTCTTGAACTTACAATCCTCCTGCCTCCACCTCCCCAGTCCTGGACTTAAAGGCATGCATTACTATGGCTAGCCTTCTTCATTTACTCTTTATTACAGCCTTTAAAAACATGTTATTTTACTATTCTCATCCTCTAGTTAAGGAAATCAAAGCCAAATCAGGGTTTTTTAAAATTGCACTCACAAGACTTGGAAACATAGCTCAGTTGGTGGGATGTTTACCTGGCATGCATAGGCCCCTGTAAGGTGGCATGTGCCTGTCCTTCCAGCACTTAGGAGGTAGACGCAGACAGATCAGAAGTTCAAGGTCATTTTCAGCTATAAAGCAAGTTCAAGGCCAGCCTGGGCTACATGAGATTCTGTCTTAAAAAATAAAAATAAGCAAGGGATGGTGGTCCATGCCTTTAATCCCAGAACCCAGGAGGCAGAGGCAGGCAGATCTCTGTGAGTTCAATGTTAGCCTGGTCTATAAAGAGAGTTCCAGGCCAGCCAAGGCTACATAGTGATACTCTGTCTAAATAAGCAAACAAACAAATAAACAAATGTTCCTCTTTTAACCATCAACAAAGCCTCAAGCACTCTTAAGTACTTTTCTAAACACAAATTCATCAGACCTGTGTGGTAAATACAATTTTTTTCCAACCATCATATTTTACAGTTGGGAAACCAAGGCTCAAAAGAGTCAAGCAAACTTTCCTAGGGTCAAAGGGCTGGAAAGCTTTTTTAGACACTGAACTTCAACTCACATAGGCTGACATGAAGCCACTGTGTTCTGGAGATGTCTCGAACTTACTTCTAAGAAGAGCACACATGGCATGACCTCCAACCCAGAGGAAAGATGGGGCTCCGGGGGCTTTCGGGATCTCAGCTCAACACTCAGCTGAGGCAGTTCCAAGCGCTACCCTTGCGTTCCATTTGCACCCAGCACCATCTCCTCTCTGGGCCTCCCTACCAGAGTCCCCAGCAGCTGCTGTTGATTATTTCTAGGTCTTTCCCAACCCTGGTCTCCTGGCTCCTCCCTAGTCCCTGACCACATCCCTCTCCCTGCCACAGAGAGGTGGATCAGACATGTGGCTGAGCTTCAGAATTACATTCCCAAAATATCTGAGCGACTGGCAGATGGAGACGTTGTATTCGGGTGCAGGAGGGGAACATATTAGAAATAACATGACAGAAAAAAAAAAAAAAGCCAGAGTGAGCACCACCAGCATCGGAGGCAGATTGGGCTCAGGCATCCATCCCTGTGGTCCCAGGTGTACGGGCCTTGTTCAGGCCAGCCAGAAGGCAGCACCAGAAAGGCGCTAGCAGCTAAGAGTCCCTGAGCATGTACTTGGTGCAGGCCCGGGGCTGAGTACTAGGGCAGTTTGCCATGCTTCCTGGGAAGGGGACACTCAGACCCTGGTCCTCCTTTGAGGGCTGTTGCTTTCAAAAAGTTCTTCAAAAAAAAAAACCCAGGTCTTTTTTTTCTGCTTGGATACCAAGGCTACTTACAGTGTCCCCAAGATTAGCACTGCCTGGCTGGCATCTCAGAAGCTCTGTGTGAGGATGGCTAAGCAGAGCCCTGCCACCAGCTGGTGCCACCAGCTGGCCCACAAAATGAGGGGGCACAGAGAAGCCCTTCTCGGCTATGTCCATGGAAACTCAGCCTATTCCCTCCATCCCTGCCCGCCCTCCAGCGGAGAGGCTGCTGGGAGGTAAATTTCCAAGCTGGTTACTCACAGCCACGGAGGAGTCTGGGCAGGGAAAGGTCCCAAGATCTCCACTTCATCCTCACTGGACTGGCAGCAGCTGGACTCGTAGCACCTTCGACAGCAGTGTTGACAAGTCCAACCACACAGCAGCACATCAGAGATTCTGGAAAGAAAGCCCTGGGGCCATTGGGGATGGTGGGGGGGGGGAGAGAGAACACCCCAAGTTACAAGCAGCCGGGGGATTCTCCCACCTATGATAAATAAGCACCCCAGAGCAGAGTTGCTTATAGGAGAAAAAAAACAAACACATTTTCCCCCCTCTCCTATTTATTCACTGTGGGCACGAGACGGCAAACAGAAGAGGCTGCAGCCCTTCCAGCAAGCAAAACACTTGCAGGTGTTTGCCTTTGTGGTTTATGTGTGTGCCTTTCTTGACAGGTGGGTGTTTATTACAACATGCAGAGGGCCAGACAATATGTTCTTAAACACACAATGCACAGGGTTCTCTCCTGGCAAAAGGAAAAGATACTTGGTGGGGGTGGGTGGGTGGGGGGAAATAGCCCCAGGGACATGCAACTAAACTGGGGGTGTCCGGCTGAGTTGGGACACACACACACACACACACACACACACACACACACACACACACTGTCTGTCCAGTGATGTCCCTTTTGCCAGGGTCTCCCTTTTGGTAGAAAGGGCTAGAAACTGTACCCTTGTCAATATCCTGTGACTCAGTATTCCATCATGCCCCAGCCCCACGCCAGACTCCGCACGGAAAGGCAAGCATTCGATTAGAATCCAGACCAAACAGATGATTGAATTAACCCACCTCGTTCAGTGGTTCCAACTGCCCTTTTAGAGAGCCACGGTGAAGCCAGGGTGAAGGGTAGAGAGGAAGGGAGGGAGAGGGAGAGAGAGAGAGAGAGAGAGAGAGAGAGAGAGAGAGAGGACCAGTTTAGCAATATTCCAGCAACTTAAAGAACAGCAAGACAAAAAAAAGAAAAAAACAACAGAAAGAAGCACCCTTCGTCTTCACACTCACCATTCTGGGGAGGGAGCAGAGTTTACTACCAAGGTATGTCTATGTTTGCAGGGCTGCTGGGAGCCTCTTGGTTAACTAACAGCGAATAAACGGGAAGTGTGAGCTTTTCCATTTGGTGTGCACCGTGTGCTGTTATGAATCAGAGCGGGTAGACGGAGCGTCATGCTGCTCAACACACAGCCCCACTTCAGGGGACTTGCAAACCTTCCCAGACTGAAATAGCCAGAAGCCAACCCGAGAGGGCCTGAGTAGCTAAACTGACAGGCTGACTCCCCCGCCCCTGTCAGGGCCCTACCTTCCAATCCTGCTCCAATCCTGCTGGTGGAGAGCATCCTTTGACCACCCACAAATGGGGGAGGGGCTGGAAGGTAGCCAGGAGCCCGCCCTCCCTCCCTGGTGTGGTTCCCTGCCTACCCCATCTTCTTCTCATAGGTCCCCAAGCCCCAGACTCCCTCTTCTTCCAGGAGAGGCTCCTCTGTGAAGCCAGGATTTCTTCTCTTTTTCCTTTAATTATCACATTTCTTTTCTGCATGTGTGCATGTGTGTGCGTGCATGTGTGTGTGTGTGTGTGTGTGTGTCTTTGTGTGGTCACACACATCCAGGGCACCATGTGAAGGTCAGAGGGCACGTCTACTTCCTCCACCCAGTTCCAAGGATCAAATTCAGGTCATCAGACTTTGTGGCAAGCAACTCTGCCAGCTGAGCCATCTTCCCAGCCCCAGGATTTTGTGATTCAAAACTAAACCTACTACATAATCATAGCGCACCAGGCAGGTGTCAAATGCAGCTGACCAGCCAGGGCAGATTGTAGAGCTGACCAGGCAGGGAGGTGCCACCCAAACCAGGGCTCTGGGGTGCACAGGGAGCCAGGAGGGAGGACTCAGCCTGGGTTTGTTCCCAGATGTTAACATCTTCTCTGACTCTCCCTCACTCTCACCCTTCCTTGTAAACAAAGCAAGGGGAGCCCTCTAATTGCTGGAGATAGCCCAACCCAGCTCAGATTTAACACTGTAGCATTCCCCGTGTGTTTATTTTTCCAGCTGCCTTCTGCTTTCGTCATGTGATCTTGGCTCCCTTTGCCCATGGGTGACAGTTTCCGGCACAGGCCTCATACACGCTTGGTTGCCTGCTGGCTGTTCCCACACAGGGTAGAGCTCTGTGGTCCAAGCTAGCCTGGAACGCTTCATCCACCTGCTTCACCCTCCCAAGTCCTGGGATTATAGGCGTGTACTATTGTCCCCAACTTGGCCTTAATCTTTTTGTAAGTTAAAATAAAACAAAGACAGTTAATTGTGCACATGAACATACACACTCACACGTATGTGTGGAGGCCAGAGGTCAGTGTCAGGTGTCTTCCTCAGTTGCTCTCCACGTTATTGTTATTTTGACATAGGGTCTTAATCAGGCATCTGGAGCTCATCAGGGCTGGCCGGCCTATGAGCCACAGGGATCCTCCTGCCCGTTTCCCCAGCACTAGGGTAACATACCACCACACTCAGCTTTTACATGGGTGCCGGAGTTCTGAACTCCAGCCAAAAGAGTCCAACTCCAGGAAGCAAAATAGATTAATAATAACACAAATGGGAGGGCGAGCCTGGGAGGCGAGGAGAGATGGGGCTTCAACCAGCATGTAAAGTGAATAAAAATAAAATAAGTAATATCACAGGTGGAGGTTCTATGAACTTCTAAAACTCAAGCTCCTTGAAGTGTCACGGTTTGTTTCGTGGGAAAGCACTTAAAGGCACTGATCACATAGCCCTTCAAAACCCAAGCTCAGCCAGGCACAGAGCAAGGCATGTCACAGAGCATATGACCTAGTCAGTTGGGAGGGAGGTGGGCTCTGAGCCTGGTCGCTCCTTTTGACGAGACAGGACCTTCGATAAGAAAATGTTGTGTGGCTCCCAACCTCAAAATAAACATGCCTTCCTGTGGCTTCTGAGACAACATCTTGCAATTGATTACTCCTGGGCACCAAGAGCTGCCCTGGCAGGTTCAAACCATAAAAGCTGCCTTTGTGGGGCTTGCCTGAGAAAGGGCTTGAAGATGTTCACTATAAACTGAGCATAGCTGAGTGAGCGCCCATCGCCCCGGCTCCAGGAGTCTGAGGCAGGGAGGCTGTAAATTCGAGGCAGCCAGGACTACACAGCAAGACCTTGTCTCAAAACCAAACCAAACCAAACCAACACTCCCCCCCCCACACACACACACAAGTGAGGGCATGTATGATGGCTCGGTGGGTAAAGGTCCTTGCTACCAAACTCAGTGACCTGAGTTAAATCCCCAGGACTATGGGTGGAAGTGGAAAACAAACTCTCAACGGTGTTCTCTGTCACACATGTCCTGGCATGTGGGGTCCTGCCCAATCTTCCAGGTTCTCCCCAACCACCACAAAGTGAAACGTTTGATGCGAAGTAATGCTTTCCAACCACTGATGGCATTCTAGCCATTTCCGGATTTCTTCTCAGGAGACGGGTGGTCACAAGAGATTCATTTGATCTTTTATACAGCCATGGTGAACAAAGAACCATAAGCTCCCCCAAGGATGCATAGCTTTCTCCAGTACAAGATGGTGGCCCAGGAGCAACCCAAGGCAGGGAGGGACAAAGGGGACAGTAAAAAAGCCCCGAGGCCTGGGCCTCATCCTGACTTATCCCCTCCTCTGGGCTTGCTCTCCTGCTACCAGTGGAGAACTGATTCAAGCCAGGAACTGTGAAGAGAAAATCCCAGGCATCCCACACAGAGGCCAGCCGACTCCAGGTCACTCAAGCCTTGGCTTGGAGCGCATCCTTCCAGGAGAGAAGGACTTCCCGACTCTCAGTCTCTGAAACCCACTGACCAAAAGAAATAAAGCTTTGCCGGCACATAGCCACGCCCACTCTCTGATCTCCCTCTGTGCTTGCTTTACTACTGTTTTCCCAATTGAAAAGTTGTGACGGAAGAAAAAGAATATTACTCTCCGTGTTCCGTAGAAGTTCAAAGACTTCTTCTAAGAGAGAAGCCAGGACTGTCGAGATGCCTGACTTGACCATCTCCCTCCCAGCCTACCGTTTAGATCTCACCCTGACTGCTAAGTAGCTGTGTGACCTTGGCAAGTGACTTAACTTCTCCGTGCTGAAACATGGCTCAGGTAGCTGAGCGCAGTGACCTACCACTGTTACCCCAACCCTCAGAAGACAAAAGATGGAAGCCAGAGAACCACGGGCTAGCCTGGGCTACGTAGCAAGATCCTGCCTGCCTCAGAAAAAGTAAACGTATAATTCAAGGAAGAACCATGATAGCTTGTTTCACAGTTCTCTTCTCACTCTCTTGGGCAGGGACTATGACCTATGTCCTCAGTGCTGTCCTGTAATTGGTGTCACTGAACAACTACTGAATAAGTATCCCAACAACTTTCAGGACACAATAGATGTATAGTAAATGTGACCTTCATTGAACTTGAAATCAGGACCTAGGCAATCCATTTTTTAAAAAGCAAACCATTCCTGGGGATCAAAGCCAGAGAAGGAGAGGGTCAGGTTCCACCAGGGGACAGGCCATCTGAGGAGCTAGGACAAGGGAGCAGAAGGGTTCTGAGGAGATCTGCAGTCCCCACCCCCCCTCGCCCTCCCCCCAAGCTGAGATAGGGAGACAAAGGTGAGTCCCTGGACCTGGGAGCTACTCTGCTCCCCTCCCCTCCAGCTAGGAGCAGGCAGCTCCTCAGATCTGTTTGCCGGGGCGGGGGTAGGTGGGGTTGGTGGAGATCTAATCATGTGACCTTGGCGATGACCTGTCACCACTTCCCAATTTGTAAAGAAAAGGGTTTCTTGGCCAAGCAGCATAGTTCATCCCTACCTGTCCTCTCCAAATTGCGGGGGGGGGGCTAACTTGGAAATTCTCTCCATTCTGGGTGTCTTTGGGGGTGCTCTGTGGGAGGGATGAGGGTTCCTGCACTTTTCAGACCCCCCTCGGACTAAAGTAACCGTCCCCACCTCCCTCATCCGTGTGCCCTGGCCTCTGGATGTCCCCACCCCTCTGCACCCAGTGCCCGTGCGAACGATGTCCTTGTCCCTCCAGGTCTGAACAGCTGCCTCCAGCTGGCTCCACCGGCCAATTAGCCCGAGCCGTCACCACGGCAACGGGCGCTGGCGGGCCGGGTGGCTGGCGTGCCCCGGGCCGCCCTCCCGCTGCCCCTCCCCTAGGGTGGGTGCCAGGGCCCCCGGGTGTGTGTGTGTGCAAAGTCACCCCATGGTCTCGCCTTCCAGGGAGGCGAGAGCAAGGGTGCAGGTCCCACACAGGGCCCTCCATACTGGGATCTGTCCTGCCCTGGCTCCAGGACACGCACAGGTGCCTGCTCTGGGACACCCGTTGTTTTGTTGGTGGTGGTGGTGGCGGTGGTGGTGGTGATGGTGTGTGTGTGTGTGTGTGTGTGTTTCTCCAGTAAGTTTGTGGGAGCTGGGTGGTGCGCACTCCCGCGTTGCGCGCTCCTGGTGGAGGGGGCGCGGTCCCCTCTATCCCCTGGCCGTCGCCCCCAGCCACGGTCCTACCTGGATGTACGCCATCTTCGCCCGCGCTCACTCACTCCGGCCCGGGCATGGCGTCGCCACAGCCCCTTTGCCCTCGCCGGCCCGGCGAGGTGGCACGGCCAGCCGGCAAGACACCAGTGGGCTGCCGGGTGGCCCCAGACGTGACTGGCGTGGCTGATGAGCGGCGCCCGCCCCTCCGCCGGCCGCCCCGTCCTTGCCCAGCCCTGCGGGGCCGCCTCCCTGGAACGCGGAACCGGGATGCCCGGAGGTCCCTGGCTGCGGCCTCTGGTGGGCCGGCACCCCCGACCCCCACCTAGGAGTGCTCCCGGGTTACAATAAAGCTGGGGCGCCTGGCCAGGGAGCCCCGGGCGAGCAGCGGGGACTGCGGCGACCCCGGCGCAGGCGGGGCCGGCGACGCCGGGGCCCTAGCGCGGGAGGCGGGGGAGGGGGATGGGGACCGCAAAGGGGTGGGCGGGGGCGGTGCCCGGGTCACTGCTGCAGGCAGGCACCGGAGCGGCACCTCTCCACTGCCTGATCGACAGCAGGGCTTCCGGGAGTCTGCCAGGCGGAGGTGACACCGCGCAGCCCGCTGTGGGGGTCTGGAGTTGGAGGGTCTCTCCCTGTCTCCCTCTTCCCAAGCGGGTTGGCGAAAGTTTTATACTAGCCGCACCCGACGCGCCTAGAACCGGGTTGTGGAGTGTGAAGAGGGTGAAGGGCGGGTGCCACCTATTTGAGCTGGACCTGGCAGCCCCCAGGCCAGTGCTGTGGCAGGAGGATGCTCACCCTCGCTCGGCTCTGAGTGGGCGCCTTCACCCTAACCTGCGCCGCTGGAGCCAACAGGACGCAACAGGTCTGGCGCAGGGCGGCCTCGCAGCGCCACCTAGCGTCTGGCAGCGACCGGGGTGCGATTCTGCCCGAGGGCAACCGGGACCCCAGTGTCCAGGACCCGTTGTCTTCGCCTGCTGGCCCATGGGGCTGAACCCCGGCACTGGAAGATTGCTAGCCCACCTCCCAGCCCAGGGTCTCCATCGCAAGGCCACCGAACTCGGAGCAGCCCTCCAGCAAGGGACTTGAGGTGGAACGGGGACCTCCTCGGATCTCTGTTTTTCATGCCCGGCAGCTGGTGTCGCTGCTCACCAGCTCATCAAGCTAGTCATGTCAACCTCTTGGAGTCTGTCTCTCTTGTCCTTTCACCAATAAAAATGGGGTCAAATTTCTGCCCAGCCTAGCTAGCGAGTAAAGAAATATGCAAGCAATTAAGTATGTAATGTACACAAGGAAAAAAAAATTTGTAGCATTTGGGAGTAGGACATCTGTAGCGCAGCATGCGACAGGCGGAGTAACTCGATGCTCTGAGCCTAATGGCCTTCACCTTCCCCAGAGCGGCTGTGCTGTCTGTGAGAGAACCCGGAGTGCGGCCTGTTGACTCGAGGCCTTCCCGCCTTCCCTTACAGACGGAGGAGATGGGGAGGGTCTCCGGCTGCTCCCTCCTGCACCTCTCAGCCATTTGTATGTAATTTTGTCCCAATGGTGTGAAGCCTCGCCGCCGTCTTCCGTGATGCTAGAGTATCTAAAGACTGCAGAAGATTAGTTGAAGCGAGTTGGGTTGTGGGGAGGGGATGACCCCCACCTGTGCAGCTAAGGGAAAGTGAGATGTGTTTTCCAGTAGCCCAGCTGCGTTTTTTCTGGGGTGGGGGGTGGAGAGGAAGGGGTGATCGCTAGCGCTTCTGTAAGTAAATCGAATAAACTCTGGTTCTGCACGCTGGGTTCCAGTAGAATAGCGCTTTGTTGTCTTTGGAGCCCTTTGGAGAAAGTGTTTATGTTTCCCACACTCAGTGAAAGAGTACACTGAGTGTGGATGATGGGGTGGGCAAGCCTGTGTTTCCAGAGTATCGACTGGGTACCCTGGCAACCTACCACAGAGCCCAGAGCAGGGTAGGCCCTCGGCAAAGCGTTGCTGCAGGTTCTGCCTCCTGTGCTGGGTTTAAAGATTCATGGGGAGACTGAGGTGCAGACAGGTAAGGGTACTCCCTCAAGGCACCGACTGCCCTCCTCATGTTTGGCAGGCTTAACCACGTTAGGCTATTTACCTGCGTTGATTCAATGTTCCCCATGTGGAAGAGGGGCTTCACAGAGGAAGCATTCTCCTTGGAGGATGAGAGGGAGGTGGAGGAGTTTGCTAGATGTTTCTGTTAACATTAATATCTAACAACCAGCTGCTCATGGCCTCTCTATGCTCAGACGAAAGGGTCAGCCACAGGCCAGCTTAAGGCCTTCGTCAGACAAGTGTAGATTCCAGGGCCTTGTGGCCTTTTGATCATCTCCCTGTCCTTCACAGGTACTTGCAGCCCAGCCCTGAGATGTCACTTGGGCAGATGACACCATTGCTCATGATGGACAAGCAGAACCACATGTGACTCGTGGAGTGACAGGGGAAAACCCATGGGTACAGAGCAGGAGCTCTAATCAAGAGAAGGCTGTCTTGAGGGATGTCGTTAAACAAAGTCCCAAGAATTGCAGGCAGGGGGACTGTTCTAGGGGCCAAAGGTGTTTGACTTCAGGGATTTACAGAGAGATGTCCATGGGCCTTTGAATTGAGAAAAGAAGGGCTGCCTCTCCATTCTCGCTCAGCCCTGCCAAATCCTACTATTTGCATTACAAAGACAGACAGCAAACCAGAACAAGAACAGCACATGCTCTGACAAGGAAATGCCTGGATTCTTGTACTGCCTTTCAGCTGCTGTAGACACTTGAAATGCCATTTGTATACTTTTTTAAAATAGTTTTTTATATCAAATGTATTTATGATGCATATATATGATATGCGTGTGAGGGATGGGATACAGGCATGTATGTGCCACAGGAGGCATGCAGAGGTCAGAGGACAACTTTCAGGTATCTGTTCTTTCTTTCTACCATGTGGGTCTAGGGATGGAATTCAGGTCATCAGGCTGGGCAGCAAATGCATTTATATTCACAGAGCCCATATTTGGACTCTTTCTAGCTTACAAATTGCAATAGCTATCACGTTCCTGCTATATCTTTGCACTGAATGCATCATTAAAGAAACACATATAAGTTGGGTTTCAAGGCACATGCCGATAATCCCAAACTCTCAAGAGACTGAGGCAAGGGAATTGGGCATTCCAGGCCAGGCTGTGCTATGTGGTGACACTCTGATTCAAAACCCAGAAGATAACAACAGTCCAAGGATTTGTCTGTATGCCCACAGATAAGTGTAGTTCTCACCCCTGAGCAAGGAAACTCCCCTTTGCAGCAGATGAGACCATTGCAAAAAACCACAGCCAATTAAAATACAGAGTTATTACGCTCAGTCCCAGCAGACACATGTACAAAACAGCTCCCGTACCTGCGGCCCAAGGAACTTTGTGGAAGAGGAGGTGGGAAGATCTTAAGAGCCAGAAGATCAGGGAGTTTAGTGTGTGATTGTGTCTTATGGGACTGTCAGAAACCACACCCACAAATCTTGGCAACATGACTGTCTTAACTTGAACAGAACAATGACAATAGCAACAGACATGGTAAAACGGATGGGGGAAGAACCATGAGGCCTCAGCCCTACACAACAAAATACAAGTAACTGTGGAATGCTGAGCGCAGGAGAAACAGTCTTTTCCAGGGAAGAGCTCACCAACTGGTTATCCAGTACCAAATGGTCAGCCCTGAAAACATACATATGAGTAACATTATTCAAACTAAACAGGTTATATTTAGGGATGTGTGTGTGTGTGTGTGTGTGTGTGTGTGTGCATATAACAACAATTAATGAAAAAAAAAGGTCATGAATTTGAAAGGGAGCAAGGAGGAGTATATAAGAGGGTTTGGATAGAGGAAAAAGAGTGTAAAAAGTGTAATTATATTACAATCTCAAAAGTTAAAGTGTAAAATAAATAAAAACAAAAATCAGAAGAAATGAAAAGAAAGAGAAATATTACTATATTGCAATTTGGTTAAATATTTTGATAACTGCATATCCAAGTAGATAATTTCTCTACTGTCTGCTCTACTATGTTCTATATTTATATGAGGAAAAAAGAATTTTTCTGAAATTCCGTCTTCAGGCTTCCGTGGACTTCCCATGGTCTAATGATATAGGGGATAAAGCCCCTCACCACCACCCACCAAAAAAAAAAAAAAAAAACAGCAGGTGGGTTTGTTTAGCCAGGAGACTGAGAACTGCAAGACTCCTGTCACTCCAGGGGGCAGCATAGTAGGAAAGACTTTTGGCAAACGTGTCTGTCTGTCTGTCTGTCTGCCTTTGAGCATAGAGTCTATAAGTCTGAGGTCAGGGAGGCCAATGGGAAAGCTGTTACAACCCAGGCAAGATGATACAAGTCTGAGGTAAGTGGTGGCAGAGGATGCATAAGCAGTGATGACTGAGCAATGACAGCGGTGGGGAGCCAGGAGTGCAGAGGAGGGCAGGTCGGCTGGGAAGGAGGAGTGTCATCTTTCCATATATGGAATTTCTAACATACGTTTCCTGGAGTTCCTAACAGAAACCAAATCCAATCCAGTTCAAGCATAAAAGAATCCGTGGGCTCCTGAGCTGAGAAGTCTAAGGGTCAAAGGGCAGATTCTCCAGACACAGCTGGAATTAGGGGTGCCTCACATGCCATCAAGTCTCTGTGCCTGTCACCTCTTATAGCTTCTTTCAGAATAGCTTTCCTCCCTGGGTATTGCTTCCTGAGGCAAAGGAAAAAATAATAATAAAAGATCCTTGATTTGCATTTTTATGTTTGTGGTCCCAGTGAAGAGAGACTTTATGTCACATGTCCTGGTCCTGCTCTGGTCACATGCTAAGCCAGAGGACCCAGCATTCTTCTAGAGTGAGGCTAGCCAGGCAGCCAGACATGTATGACATTCCAGGCCACCATGTGATGAAGGCCACAGTGATGGCTGGAGAGGCTGGCTTTCTAAGAAAGCGATGCTGGAGACAGAAGCCTCCCTCTCACCAAGAGGTAGCCGAGGCCTAGGCTGGATAAAAGCATAGGTGTTTCTGGAATTCTCTCTCCCCTAGTGCAGGGCCTCCAGGAACTGGTTTCCAGTTCCTCTTGTGAGGCTTCTGTCATCTACAGCTCTTAAGATGAACCAGCCATCTCCCTAGAGCATCAAGCCCTGGGTGGCACATGTGTGAACATAATAACAGTCTTCAGAAGGGAATTAGAGGTGGGAAGGCAGGCTCCCGCCCTTCAGAATACGCTTTAGAATTCAAAATCGCCAGAGTGGCAGAATCAGCTGTTGCCACCCGTTGGAGCAATGCAGCTTCTGGTTTGGTGACCATCAATTTTGGCCATTCTCACTGATGGAACCCGTTTCCCAAATCCATCTTAATTCTATGGCATATAAAAGATGCCCATCAGATTTTGCCTCAGCTATCCCTATATCCCTCCCTGGGCAGTGTTTCTATCCTGAATGCCTGGGTATTCTGAACTAATTAAACCGTCTGAAAGAGGATCCCCAGAGTTCAGGGTATGCTGCATGGCCCTCAGAGTTCTTTGGTCCCCACCTTTGCCAGGGGCAAAATCTCTGTCTTGCCTATCTAATGGGGTGTGACCAGGGACAACCCATTTCACCTCCATGAACCTCAGTTTTTCGCATCTGCAAAAACAGTTTCCTGCCAGTGCTAGAGAAAACTTGAGTCACCAGGGAAAATCCACAAAACACAGAGGCATAGTTTGCCTGAAGAGGTTCCCTTTCTTTTCCCCAAATCACACGTTTAACCTGAGGCCTCTTATTTTACTTCATGCTTGGAAAGGTCAAGTGTGTCAAGGAGGAAGGAGGGACAAGGCGGAGGTTGAAATGCTGGCTGCTGCAGTCAGCTAGCTAGCCTGCCTGCGAGCTGTGCTGCTCGTGGCTCATTAGCAGTAAGTCCCGGGATGCATTTCTCTGTGGGCCTCGGCCTGCTCTTTAGAGAATGGGTCAGAATCAGTGCCTCATGGCAGGAAGCACTCTCCCTGACACGTGCAGAGAATAACTGTCTATCCCATGGCACTGTACCAGCCCCGGGAGGTTCTCGGTAAATGCTCACCACTACTTTCTTTTTATTCTCAAAGAATAACAGCTCTGTGGCAGAGCAGTTCCTTACAGGTGTGAGGCCCTGGGTGGTTGTGTGTGCGCGCACACAGAGTCACACACATGCACACTCATACACACACACACACACGCACACACACGCACAAGTCCCTATCAATGTGAGTGACCCCACCACTTGCTTATCTTTCTTTGTTCACGGCCATGATTGAGTTGACAGAGCCACCCAGACACGGGTTATTCTTAAACTGCACAGTACCTCAGAGGGCAACAATCTCATTAAACTCCCTCTCCCCAGAGTCACTTGGACACTTGGATGCAGTAGCTTTAGGGACAGAGTCTGGGCACCCCCGGTTCCTGCCAATTTGCCAAAGGATGCTTCTGGAAGCAGGTGCTACAGAGCCTAGTCTTGACCTTAGCATGCCAGGACATCATCTCTGCGATACTCCTACACTTCCCAACTGGAAGGATGCCCTCCCTCACCAGGATGCCCTTGAGTGATGCTCTCTCACTGGCTGTCACAGCTCAGAGTACGAGCTGGCATGGAGGCGGGGCACGCACCCGATGGGCATCAGCTCTGAAGACATTTGACTCACCCGTGCCGCTTGAGCTCCTGCTGGTCCCTGCAACCTACCAGACGTCGCTTCATCTTGCATGCCGTCTGCTGGTGTCTCCCCTAAGGATCTTGCTTAGATGAAAGAATTTGATGGTCTAGCCTTTAAAAATTGCTGGGACCCCGACGCTGGCTCAAGACTGAGGTTAGCAACTACAGTCAGCCAATCCTCTCCACCTCCTGATTCAGAAAAGGAGAGCTAATGATTTAGTCTTCAACAAGGAAAATCTGAGGGCGATTTAATAACAGCCTGCACACATATGAAAGGGTATTTGCAGGGAGTAGGTGACCACCTGTTTATTCTCTCTCCTCTCTCTTTCTCCCTTCAACCCCCTCTCTCCTCAGCTAGGAAGGATGAATATGAGATTTAACTGCAGAAATAGAAGAGGATGCTGGGGTTGGCATGGACATGACAACACAGAGATGGCTTCAAGGGACAGCACATGAACTCTGCTTTCCTGGGTTAATAATGAGAAACCAGCTTGAGATCTGCTGTGTGGTTTTCTCCCAGAGGCAAGAAGAGAATTTCAGGCTGGGAGTCCTTTCCAGGTAGGAATGACACGGGCACCACGGTCAGCCCTGCTTCCCGGCTTTTTGTTCCCTGAGAGCCACAGTAATTTTTTTCTTTTTCTCTTTCTCTTTCTTTTTTTCTTTTCTCTCCTCTCCTTCCTCCTTCCCCCTCTTCCTTCCTTTTTTTGTTTGTTTTTTAAGACAGAGTTTCTCTGTGTAGCTCTGGCTGTCCTAGAACTCGCTCTGTAGACCAGTTTGGCATGGAACTCAAAGATCCACCTGCTTCTGCCTCCCAAATGCTGGAATTAAAGGTGTGTGCCACTGGTCCTGGGTGCCATGGTGCTTTTCAAGATACTCTGGACACACGTCGGAGGCGATGAAGAGCATCCTCGCCAGAAGCACAGAATCTTACCCTGCTGAATGAGATGCCCTGGACACTGGGACCACAGGTCTTTGCTGTACTGAACCCGCAGGAGGTGGTGATGCTGGCCCCAGCATGGGGACTACAGAGCCTCTTGCTTCACTATGCAGTTCTTACGTGCCATTTCCCATCAGCCATTTGGGGGCAGGACCTTCGATCTGTTCTGCATTTCTAACAAGCTCTACTGGGTGTTTCCACACCGGGACAATATGTTATCACATTGCAAAGAAATAAGAATGCTGCAAAGTGTGAGCTTACTGTGGGCTCAGCAGTTGAAGCAGTTGCCATGCAAGCCTGAAGACCAGAGTCCAATTTCTGGGACTCACATGATAGAAGGAGTTACCCAACTCCCAAATGTTGTGTGTCCTCTACCTGTTCGTGTGTTCCATGGGGGTGCACATGCTTACACACACACACACACACACACACACACACACACACACACACACACA
>NW_026596088.1:8984170-9001207 GCF_907164565.1 Psammomys obesus | reverse complement strand
CACACACACACACACACACACACACACACACACACACACACACACACTAATTTAAAATGCTTTTTTAAAGAGGGTGGCCTCCAGGGTTGCACTATTGGGAGGTGCTGAGATCTTTGGGAGGTGGGAGCCTCCTGGGGTGTGCTCATGACAGTAACTGTGTCCTCCTTCTCCTCCCTTTTCTTGTCTCTTCCTCCCCGGCTTTGAGTCAAGCTGGGTTGTTCTGCCATACTAAAGTGCTACCTTACCTAGGCCTAGAAACCAGGCCAGACAGCTGAACAGAAGCTGCCTCCCTTTCTGGATGTGGGCACCCTTTCATCCATAGCCCCCTCCCTCAGAAAGGATGAGAAAAGCCAGTAGGCAGATGGATCCTGTCCCTAGACAGGTCAAACACAGAAGGCAGAGTGTAGATCACGGAGATGGGGGTTCAGATGGGGAATGGGTCCACACTGGCCAGCTTGGGGACCCTTAGTTTCTTTATAAGTCCTTGGCATGTGCACAGCAGCTGAGAGGAGGGGGTGGATGAAAGATTTGAGATCCCTGGGCATCTTGCTGGCAGGTGGTATGTAGGGCATGTGGCATGCTTGTGACATTCAGTCTACCTGCTTCTGAGTGATCAGCTCCTCTTTATTAAATGGCAGAGCGTACCATCAGACAGGCATGGCAAGATGTCCTCTCCTTGAGTGAGTGCCTGCTACCCTTTAGAACCTCACACAGAGCAGGAAGCACCAGGTAGCTAACTAAATCCCTCTCTTTCCCTTCATCTGCATGTGTGCCTGCCCGTGTGGTTGTTCATGAAGGCCAGAGGCTGGCATTGGAGTATCCTCTTATCCTGCTTTCTCCCTTTGCAAGAGGGTCTCTCACTGGCCTTGGAGTCAGCTCACCAATTCAGCTCCACTGGATGCCCAGCAAGCCCCAGAGATCGGCCGTCTTCACCCCCAAGGACAAAGAATATACCGCTTTGACCAACTTTTCACATAGGTACCAGGGATCAAACTCAGGTCCTCTTGCTTCTGCACCAGGCACTTCAGCCACTGAGCCATCTCCCCAGCCCCCAGATCTATCTTTTTTCCATGGAAGTCAAGCTGTGACTGCCTAGCTGGCATCTATACACCTGATGTGTGTTCCCGGGGGTCAGACGGAGCCAGCTCAGCACAGCCAGGCTGCTGACCCTCCATCTCCAGCCCTCCTTTCTTTCTTCTTCAGAGCACCAAAGCCCCCTCTGTAACAAGCTGCTCCATTCCTCCAGCCACAGGTTTGAGAATGGGGCTCAGCACACTGGTCACGCATGGCTTTACTGGGATACACGTTTCTGTTTCTGTGACAGCTGCCAAGACCAGTGGCCACGACCTGATGGCCTGCAGAGCCAAAACCCTTTACCTTTAAGGAGAAATATCTGACCCCTGTTTACTGGGGCTAGAGCTCAACAGCAGAATGCCTGCCTGGCCTGGGTGAGGCCTGGGCTTGATCCCAAGCACCACAATTAAAACAAAACAATAAAGTAAGATAGCATAATAGGTTGGGTGTTAAAAAACAAAATCCCTGGCTTGCCCTTTCTGTCCTAAACCTGCCTCTTCCCCTGTCTTCCTTCTCCAAGTGGCATGAGTTGGGACACTATGTTTTCAGGCATCCTTGATGGGTAAACACATGCCACAATCAAAAATTGTGGCATTTATGAAAAACATATCGTTGGGCAATTTTAGCTAGTTTGTGAACATCAGAGTGTATTCATATAAACCTAGACAGTGTAGGTTAGCCATGACATGTGGCTTCTCCCAACCCCATCCTTGTTTTTTGTTTTATTTTGCTTGGCTTTGCTTGGCTTGGCTTTGAGAAAGGGTCTCATGTGTGTCAAGCTGGTCTCTAACTCACTGTGAAGTTGAGGAGGATCCAGAACTCCCGCTCTTCCTGTTTCCTCCTCTGGGGTGCTAGGGTGACAGGACGGGACACCGGGTTTATACAGCGCTGAGGGCTCAAACCCAGAGCTTCGTGTATGTTAGGCCAGCACCGCACTGACTGGCCTCTCCATGCAAGCGAAACACAAAATAAACAGCAAGGCACTGAAAGGGTAATAACACGCTGACCTTTTAAAGTAGGATGCGGGTCAAGCTCATGGAACCTTTTGTCTCTGAATAAAGGGCACCGGCTCTGGGGCTCACTGCCCAAGCATTCACAGAGGGAAGGAAGCCATCAGTACAACATCGCCTGGAGACTGCAGGGGAATGAGGGGGAGTGAAATCCTCTGATTAGCCTGACCCCTGGTGACCTGCAATTTCCATTTCAGTGCAATCAAAGGACAGAAGTGAGTCCTAAGAGCCATGCTGGCTCAATCACAGGTACAAGGAGAATCTAACATTATGATTGGCCCAGCCTGAATGACATGCACATGCCTGTGGCTGGGGGAGGAGGGATGGGGGGGAGTGCACCATAATTAACAGCCTCACTAGAAACATATGGAAGAGGACAAGAACAGTTCCTATGTGGAAATAAGATGATGAGAAAACAGAAACACCACGTGGCTTACATTGCTCCAATGTAAGGAAATCATACAGATTCACAGACGATCAGGGGTGAAGGGTAGGCCATGCCACAACTGACAGCGTGAGAGGTGCACATAGGAAAATGCTTATGGATTACACAGGGGTCCTTTTTTAAAGCCAGCCTTGCACACTTTGCTATGCCTTGACTATGAAACAGCTTCCATAGGTTGTGTTGAATTCTTAGCCCCCTGCTATGGTGTTTTGGAAGCAGCCACAGAAAGGTACCCATCTAAGCTCTCTCTTTACTCAAGGGAAATAACAAATGGGATGTGTATGGTTCAAAGATGGCGGCCACTGTAGGAGCCACACGAGGCAGCTCAGTGCTCATCCCCTTCCACTTTGACCCTCTGTTTTGGTTGGTGTAGCTACTTCAAATTTGCAGTTTGTGGGAAAAAATTAAAATGTGGACATTTAGCCTGGGCATATGGTGACATACGCCTTTAATCCCAGCCTTTGGGAGGCAGGCAGATCTTTATGTGTTTGAGACCAGCCTGGTCTACAGAGTGAGTCCAGAACAGCCAGGGTTACAGAGAGAAAACCTGTCTTGAAAAAAAAAATCTGGACACTTTATTCATCCTCTTTACAAATTTTAGGACAATGACAGCAGGCATCAAGCTACCCTTAAGGTCCTTCTGGGATCCAGGATACCTTCTCCTTTCATCCACCCCTGCACTCCCTGTTTACTCTTCCACAACCTCTATTTACCCAGTGTTGAAAATTAAAATACAAAATAAACAGCCCACTCTCCCTCTGCTGCTCCGAATCTATGTACGCCTGCAGCTAAAAAGCTCAGGGTGGAGAAAGGGAACCGGGTGTTCAGGAGTTTTATTCAGGGCTAAGCGGGAGGTCATCCAGTAAAGTGCCTGGTACTTAAGAATGAGGACCTGAGTTCGAGGAACCAGACAGGTGGAAAAGCTGGGTGCATCACCATGTGATTTTAAGCCCAGCACAGGGGAGACAGAGACAGGAAGAGTCTTGGGCCTGCCGGCTCAGTAGTTTGGATGAATCGGTGAGTTTCAGATTCAGTGAGAGACCCTGCCTCAAAAAATATGACGATGATAAATTAAGGAAGCACAAGTGATGTTAACCTTTGACCTCCACATGCATTCATGGGCATGTGCACTCCCCCCACACACTTGTACATACACACACACACACACACACACACACACACACACACACACAAATACACATACACATACACCAAAATAAATAAATAAACTTATTCTTTAAGGGTGTCTTGTAGAAACAGCCCCAGGATTTTTTTTTTTTTTTAATACTTGTGTTTAAGACCATGAAGATAGAAGCTTCTAGGATGGAGCCCAAGTGACCAGGCCTGTTTCCACAGATGTAATTTAATGAAAATTCTTTTATTAATTGACCTTCCTATTGGAGAAAGCCTATCTGACGTCACAGCTAGTAGAGGGAACTCACACCGTATGGAAATCTGCAGAAGGGAAGAGATCTTAATTCCGAGAGCAGGTGTCACTGAGGGGTAATGGCTCTCAACAGCCACACCCTGACTTACTAGTGACTTCTCTTGGTGGCTGGGATGACTTCACTGGAGAGGGCACAGTGATCCCCACCTCCCGTTTCCATCCCATGAAAAGGGAGACTCCCCAAGTGCGGTCCTTTAAAGGACGAAGTTTGTATTAGCCAGAAGTCACTAGAGCCACTTTTCTCAACCTGTGGGTCATGACCCCCTGGATGACCCTTTCACAGGGGTCACCTAAGACCATTGGAAAACAGGGATGTTCACAGTTCAATCACAACAGTATAAAATTGCAGTTACAAAGTAGCAAGGAAATAATTCTAAGGCTGGGGTCACCACCCTATGAAGGGTTCTTTTAAAGGGTCACAGAATTCGGAAGGATGAGAACCACTGCTCCACAGTATGTGTGAGAACATATATTAATTATTAGGTCAGCCTACATTAAGACAGTAACAGCATCCGTCTGACACCTGGGAGCCTGCGAACCTGGTAACTGCTCCGTCCTGGAGGTCGGGCGCCTCAGCAACTGAAGGAGTCCAGCGGCTTCTCTCACTGAGGAGGCCGAAACCCAGGCGTTCCTCAGTCTGCAGGGCTGGGTGCCTCACGGATCCTAGTCTGGCACCGAGAACCTGGAACGTTCCTGGAGAGCTGCTGTCCTCAGTCCAGCCTGACAACGCTGGTTCTGAGGCCAGCTCTGGAAGCAGCCGAGGCTCAATGAATGCAACTAACTCAGCCACATGAGAGGCGCCGAGCGGGCAAGAGTTAGCATAGCTTCCCTGTGCCACGCCTTCGTATCTGGGCCGCTACAAGAAGAGGTGGCTCTTTTGGAATCAATCCAGGCAGTCAGGGCAGTGCTTTGGGTGCGGCTCCGTACTCAAGAGATTCTAATTTGTGTCAAGTTGATAGCACCCAACGCCTGAGTGTGTACCTCACGTTGTTGTGGGGTCTGTCTTTGGGGCATAGAGTAGTTACTGTTGTCATCAAACAGCCGTGACTTCAAGATCAGACCCCATGACCATTGACACGCCCTTGTAGAAGGAGAGGGCGGGAAGGGTCATTAGATCCTCATCTGAGATCTCACATACACATTTGAACACACACCCATGCACACACACACACACACACACACACACACACACACACACGCCTTCTCCTACAGGCATGTGAGTCTGCCCAAGCAGCTGTGTCCCGAGGCTGCTAGGTTATAGAGAGTAGACGGTTACTAGAAAGGAAGATACCCCCTGTGCAGTGATGGGAAAGCGGTTGATCATGCTGAAGGGGACCAATGAGCTGTAAGTCAGCCCACTAACTCACTGGTTCACTAAGGTAGACACACTGGGGTATGCCATGGTGCCTTTTATTGGGATGAGCGGATATTTCATTCCTGTCCTTCCAGGGAACAGTCATGCAACATGGAGTAAGTTTAGCTAATACCTCCTGCGTGTGGCATGATCAGAGACAGCTCTCTCCTGGTCCACCGCCCTTCCCTTCCAAAGAAAAGGTCACAGCCATTGAATAACCATCTAGTTACTGAAGGGCTGGCCTCCATGTGTGTGCTCCCAGGGCAGGCCGGGGAGCCTAACCATCCCCCACTTCTTTTTAAGATCTATTTATTTATGTACATTTATTTGCACATAGACCTGCACGCCAGAAGAAGGCATTAGATCACATTCTAGATGATTCTGAGCCACCATGTGGTTGCCAGGGATTGAACTCAGGACCTCTAGAAGAGCAGACAGTGCTCCTAACCGCTGAGCCATCTCTCCAGCCCTCCCCACTCATTCTTAGGCTTCCTTGGGCTCCTTAGAGCTGTGCGCCAAACCTCCACCCCCAAGCCTCAGAAGGAGGAAGTATTTTCTTGTCTCTGACATGCAGTTTCTCTTTGTCAGTACCTTAGGTCAGCTGGGTAGCATATTTTCCAGCTTTGTTGTTGTTGTTTGTTTGCTTGCTTGCTTTTTAGATGGGATCCCGTTGTGTAGCCCAGGCTGACCTGGGACCCACAATCCTCTTGTCACCAACTTCCAAGTGCTAGGATTACAGGTAGGCGCCTGGCACCACACCCAGCTCCAGGAGCATTTAACTGTCACCTAGATAACCATGAGGAACAGTTTTCAGGAGTCCTGCAGATACAAAAGTCTACTGGGTATTCAATTTCTTATATAAATAACATTGTACTTCTATATGTTTTCTTTTCTTTTTTTTTTTATTTTTGTCTTCCACAGACTTTGTTATCTCCATGGTACATATGACATGTGATGATATCATTTTTTTACTTTTTTCAGACATTTTATGTGTTTTTAAGTTCTCCCTCTTCTCTTTCTCTCTATGTGTGCGCACCCACACATATTTGAATAGTTTTGATCCTTGGTTGGATATGACCAAAACAGGACTATGCTATAATTCAGGGATGCCAGATAGCATTTGTTTCCCCATGAGGTTCCTTTCCTGGTTCAAGAAACTTGGGTGTGAAAGATAACAGTCACCTCTGACTTTGACCCAACAATTCCCAGGATGCAAAGCTGGCAGAGCTCTTCTCTCCTTCATTTTTAGAGTTCAACTCCTTCTCAAGATGGGTACAGGAGATGCCTGAGAACTCCGGCAGCAATTATGGGAAGACCAACAGTGTCAGGAGGTCCTCAGTTTTAGGGGGTTCTCATTCTATCTCTGTGTGGAGATAGGGACAAGGATCAGAGATGACCCTGGTGCCAGGGGCCTGACGCACCTGGTCCTCTCCTGGCTGCCAGCATGGGCATGCGTGCTGGCATACCACTTTCTCTGGTTCCTTTTCTCTGAGGAGTGCAGGTCTGCACTGGTCTACACTGGCTTGGTTCCTGGATTCCACACTAATAAGAGTCCCTCCTGCCACCATCTCTATTCTTGGGTTCCCCTGATTGCCTCCTCCTCCATGTTGTGCCCACAAAAGCAAGGGACAGGTTTTAGGAACCCCTGTTTTGTTTTGCCTTGTCACAATCCTGGTTCCAGGAAGCCTGCCTTCAAAGTCACCTCTCCTCCAAATCTTCTCTTGGTCTTTGCTAATCATCCCCGCCCACAAGGCATCATGAGCCTGAAATAACACAATAGAAATCTGATACCAAATACACCAAGAGGGGTGTGCTTCTTTTGAGAAGTACAGAGTGAGGGCTCTTGCGTCTAACCTTTTCCCTCCTTTTTCCTAGCCTCTGCTGTATTATCCTTCCTTACGATGTCTTAAGGAAACTCCCTTTCTTTACTGCTTTATAGGTATTTTATTTTTATGTGATGGTGTTCAGAGTGTGGTGGTTGGCTCAGTAGCAACCTCCTGTGAGTTAGAGAGAACAAGAGTGAGACAGACAGACAGAGGGGAAACTCAGAATTCTCCACCCTACTCTGGAAAAGTTCCCAAGTTTGATCATCACCAATCTGGGTGTGAACCAATGGTTCTGCATCCTGGCTGCCTACAATTGTCTAGGAAACAAGGAGAAAATGTTGATTAAAAAAAAAAAAAAAAAAGACCATTACAAACAAGTGAAACCAAAGATGTATCAAAAAGCCGGTCAAAACCAGTGCAGCTGCCTCTGGATTAGCAGAACTCTAAGCTTTGGGGTCGTTTGTTACACAGCAGTAGCTAACTGATATACCTCGCTAGCATAACCTTCTGGGGGCAAAATGACTGATGTCTCTTTCTCAGACTCAGCCCTCAGTCTGTCCCATAGCTGCTCCCCTGGCTGCTGCAGTCATGGAGAGCATACCCTAGGGTAGGCTTTTATTTGTCTGGCTCTGTCCTGCCCTTCCGCAAGGAAATCAAGGAGCAGATGGGGTCCCCAGAGCATGCGGGTCAATAGAAACATAAGCCACACATGCAATTTAAATTTTTTCTGGAGTCACGTTCCAAAGGAACAAAATGAAACAGTGAAATTATTTTAACAATACATCTTATTGCGTATCTTGTGAGAGATAAGGTATTTGCTTTCTTTCTGTATATCTAAAATATTATCATTTTGCTATGTGGCACTAGGCAAGTGCATTGTCAGTGTTGGTTGGCCACGGGCAGCTGCCATATTGGACAGAAAAGGTCCGTACAAATCCCCACACATGTCGCTGCCAGAGCAATGGTGACAGCAGGAGCGAGAGAGAAACAAAAGGAGGAGGAAGGGTGAGGCTTTTCTGCCAACGCCATGTCATACTGAGTGCAGATCCAAGAACGCTGCCTGGCATAAAGCATGTGTCCCTATTATCCTCCTGTCCTATTCTTCAGACTCGGGTCGTCTGTCACCTTCTCTGTGAAGCCTTCTCGAGTGGTCACAACACTAACTCCAGAATTCCAGGGCGATTCTTAGCTAGCCCCACAGCTGCCAGCACTTACTTCGCGCTTGCTCGGTGCCCTCACTGGCCTGGGAAATTAATCGGAATCACACCACTTAGCAGATTGTTAGCCTTGCTGCGAAGAGGGGGGGAACTGAGGCTCATCGATGTTAAAGGCCGTCCCCAAGCTCAATCAGTAAGTGGAGGAGGCAGGATTTGAACCTGGGGCTTATCAGGCTCCAGGGCTCATGTGTTTCAGGCCTGGCTCTGTGCTAATCAAAGTTGGGGGACCTTGGGCCAGTGAAAGTAACATCTACTTAAACCTTGTGAAAGATGCCGGTTCCACCCTAAGTCCATTAAGTCAGAACCTACATTTTCACAGAAATCTCATGTGATTCGTAGGAAGATTAAAGTAGGAGGGGCACTAGCTGAAGCTAGCCTGGGATTTTGGTACTTTTCTGGGTATATGTTTCACTCGGGCTCACACAACTGAGTCCTGCCCCATCCACACTCCTCCCCCAGCCTTGTCCACCCCTCCCCCCGGCCACAACTACAATGTTTTATTTATGTTTATCATTTTGAAGCAGTCCCCATGAATATACTGGAGAGAGTGCAGCTCACAGGCCTCAGCTCCCCAGAGCAAGTTCAGAGTAAAAGGCGTGTGGGGTAACTTGTGGGTCATATACCCACCCTTGCAGTAATACTGAGTTCATCCAACTAGGGAGCAGCTGCTGTTGCGGACCATGCTCAGGCGTGGTCTGCACACGGTCATACCTAACTGACAGTCCAATCACATTTGTGTTTGACTCTGGAGTCTGGGCTTTCAGCTGCACTGAGTACTAACTATCAGAGAAAAAGCAAAAACATGGAACTCTTCACAAATTCAGGGGGTCAGGATGGGGCTCATTGGTAATGCTCTGGAGACTCTGGTCTGATCCCTAGCAGCACAAAAGTAGGGAAAAAATGAGGCTGAAGGTGTGTGTGTGTGTGTGTGTGTGTGTGTGTGTGTGTGTGTGTGTGTGTTGAGCGATACTTGAAATCTATGCTGTTTTTTCTCCAAGCAGCAGAGGGTCACTCTTTAATGTACCGGTGTGGAATCACGCTGTCCTCACTACAGTAGCAGATCAACTGTAATTAACAATCTCCACCGACAACTGAATGAATTAAGGGACCGCCTGGGATATTGGTAAAGCGCACTTCTGGGCGTTTGCTGAAATGGCTCCATCACGAAAGCCTCTGGCTTAAACAATACCTAATCTGCTGTTGGATCAAACTGACCGTAGACAGCTGGACGATGGTAGAACTGTGGAAGGTGAGGCCTGGGGGAAGATAGTAAAGCGCTGGGGAAATGCCTTTGGAGGGCATAGCCTGGCTGGCTCCTTCCTGTCTCTGCCTGCTTCCTGGCCGCCATGAAAGGAAGAATTTCCTCCCCCCTTCCTATTCCAACCACCATAATGTTCTGCCTCACCAGGGTTCCATAACCAGCAGAGACAAGGACTGTGAACTAAAGTCTCTGAAACTGTGAGCCAAAATAAATCTTTCCCCCTTTTAAGTTGTGTCTGGCACCCTGTCACAGCCTTGAGAAAGACAAGCACCGACCAACAGGTTACACAGTCCCAGAGGGTACCTCCTACAGCCTGAATGCTGAGCCCTCTCTCTTGCACCCATTTTAAAAATAAATTTAAAACTTTCTTTTTATTACCTTTATCTCTTTGGAGAGATGCATGACACTTGTGTGGAAGTCAGAGTAGGGATCTGTTCTCTTTCACCCTGTGGGTCCTGAGCACTGAACCAGTTCATAGCCTTGCCAGCAAGCCCCTCTAGACCTTGAGTCACCTCACGAATCCCAGTGTTTATATTTATAAAGCAATCACAGACCACACCCAGGCACACAGGGACACAGCACAATTATACCTCGAACTCATTGCTCAGCAGCAGATACTAACTCACATTACGTGTAACTTTTCCTGACCCTCAGCTTCTTCAAGGGTAATCACTGAAGTCCCTTGTGAGATGCTGTGCGACACTGTGACTAACCATATATGTTCTCACAGGAGAGTAGATGGCAAACAAGATCACCAGGGGCTGGCGAGGTGGCTCAGCTCAAGAAAGCTTGCTGTTCTTGTAGAGGACCTGCACTCCATGAACACACATTCCCAAACACACAGACACACACACATCTTTTTTTTTTTTTTTTAAAGAACACCAAGGCACCTTAATCACAAAATCTTGGTGTTGCTTTTCAATGTACAGGAAGAGAATTGGTTGAGAATTGGTTGTGAAACCGCCCCCCAGCTTTTTTTTTTTTTTTTTTTTTTTTTTTTTGGTTATAAAACATCCTTGTCCACAAAATGAGAACACTCAGGTGGTTGATATCATCGGAAAGAAGGCCTGTCTCTTTGTAGTGTAGAAGTGTTCTTCCTCCTCAGAGTAGTTGAAGCAGGGCTCTGATCCTTGAAGGACACAGTGGGCAGCATGCCTGCTGTGAGCTGGCGTGACCTATTTTGCATATCTGTCTCGTGCCTGCAGGGATGGGCCTTTTTATTACATTTTCCCAGCCTGGAGCTGGGCTCTGTGGGCAGCCTCCCGTCACTGGTTTGTCTGATGGGCATCGTTTCTTCTAAGAATCTAATTAGGATCCTCTCAAGAGTTCAGCTTGGCAGCAAAGGAATTAAATATGACTCAGAGGGTATGCTGCCTAAAGCCAGGGGGGAAAAAGCTGGATGACGGTCCTTGATTTATGCATCCATTTATTCCAGCTACAAGTCCCGACAGCACATCCTCTCTGTGCCAAGCCAGAGTCTGAGGCATGGGTGAGGAAGCAAAGGCTGTCCATTTCACAGATAAAATTACACGAAAAGAAGAGCCATTAAACTTGGGATGTACAATGCCACACCCACCGGGTTCACTTTCATGGACCTCTTTTTGGGGTCAAAGGAAGGTTGTAGTTCATAGATCCCTTCAGCTAGTGGAAGCCACGCAGCTACTTCTAACTAAAGGGATATAGCAAAGGGAACCAAAAGGCTGGCTTCAAACGCTTCAGCTTTCTGCCTCTGCTTCCTGAGTGCTGGGGTTACAGGCATGCACACATTCAGCTTTCAACTGGCTCGCCCTCCTGCCTTTTAAGTATCAAGAGGCCCATGAGGCGTCTTCAGTTGTCTTCAGACATGCAGGAAAGTGAGAGGTGAACTTTTGTTTTTTCTAAACCACTGAGAGTCAATGATTCATGAATTATCGTGAATTATTGCGGCACAATATAGCCCTTCCTGATTAATTTCTAATGCTAACTTTCAACAGGTATGGAAACACTTGTCAGCACTCAGACTGTGGTGGTAAGAGAATCATGAACTCCAGGCCAGCTTAGGCTACATATAAGAGCCTGTCTCAAATAACGTAGGGCTGGCAAGATGCCCCAGTAAGTCCACACAAGCTTACGGCCCAAGTTTGATCACTGGAACCACATAAAGGGAAGAGAAAAATGACTCCACAAAGTTGTTCTCTGATCTAAACACACACACATAATTTGGCATGTGTGCCCCCTCATCATACAAACACACGCTAATAAATCTAAAAGAAAAAAAAACACATTCATAAAAGTTTGACCTTCAAACTAGTTGAACAGATAATGGCAGACTTAGGGAGAACAATTATATGCATGGTTTATATGGTAAATGTTTGCAGAGTGAAGACTGAATGCCAGACATTGTGTTAGGGCCAAAAAGGGGGTTTGGTCTCTGCCCTCACGGGGTAAGTGATCTGATAACCACAGCGCAATGCTGACAATTGCTCAATAAATAATATGTTCCTAAGTTCAGCATAGGCAGAAAGGCGGTGTCCATACAGCCAGGAGCTCACACTGGTCCCCATGCAGATACTCACAGATATGGCATTGTACTCTTCTTCCTGTTGTGGCTCTGCGAAATTTGACTAACTTTTGAAAGCTCCAAACGACTTCCATTTACAAAAATCTCAGCCAGTTGCCTTTTTGTAACAAAGGTAAACAGACGTATATCTCAAAATACTGAGCTTTAAAAGAAGATCAAAGTTACCAAATTCAATGTGGGATCCGGATTCCAGGTCAGCAAAGGAGTGTCAGCTGGAAAAAGAAAAAAAAGTGATGAGCTCCACATTAAGTCTGGGGTCTGGGGATAATGCTCTGTTGGTAGAGTCTTTGCCATGCAAGCAAGAGAACCCAAGTTCAGAACCCACAGTAAAAAATTTAAAAAGCAAGAAGTGGTGGTGCGTGCTTATGATCTCATCACCAGGGGGTGGAGAGAGGTGGATCCCTGGGCTCACTGGCCAGCCAGCCAGGTCGTGAATAGTTCAAGGCTAGTGAGAGACCCTGCTTCAAAAAACATGATGGGGGAGAGTGGCATCCCTTGGTCTCTACACACATTTACACGTATGTGCAGATACACTGGAGCATGAGCATGTGCGAGCGCGAGCACACACACACACACACACACACACACACACACACACACACGCAGGAGCCTCGTGGCTTAGCTCTGCATGAACGGAATTCTCATAGCTTTGACAGTTTCTCCTTGGTTCTGTAAAGTGCTAACGCTAGGGTGGGGTGCAACTTCGTACTGTGTTACTTTCTAAAAAGCTAAAAGGTTCCAGGATTCTTCAGGACCATTCTTGGGCTGGGGTATACCCAGGACTGCCGTGTGCACAGCAGCGCAAAGCCCTGAGCTGAACTGTTAGCACCCCACCCACCCCCAAATGTTCATGTCTTCCATGTGCCTATTTCATAGGTAAATACAGTCAGGCAAGTGGGGGAGGGGGGGACAGGAAACAAACAAACAGACATAAAGCCTAGTTAAAACTGAGAGTCGGGAAAACTAAATCTTAGTGTGAGAAAGTTACTGATATTCCACAGGATAAACTTACACTGTTTATGTCTTTCTACCACACCTAGAAGTGACCTTCATTTTATCATTTAAAATGATAGTTTTTAATGTGTTATGATCAACATGAAAAACACTACTTCTTACCTGACTTGTGTCTGAGATTTTTTTTTCACGTGTACGGGCATTTTCTCTGCATGTGTGTCTGCATACCGCGTGCATGCTGTCCCCACAGAGGCCAGCAAGGCTACAAACTTCCAGGCGGGTGCTCGGAGTTGAACCCAGGTCCTCTGGCAGAGCGGTCAGTGCTCTTAACCACTGAGCCATCTCTCCAGCTCATACCTCACTAGTCTTATATTAACTAATTATAATGGGTGTTGAGGGAAGTTGCTGGAAGAAATGAAAGGAAGAAGGTGGGGGAGGGAAGCAAGGAGAGGGGAGGAAAAAAAAGTAAAGAAATGGGTGAATAAATGAGTGAGTGACTAGTATACACCTCCAAATTCTACGAGGAAAAAAAATATATATATAAATATCAGAAATAGAATGGGGCTTCTAAAAGGGCCTGCCATCCATAACACAAGCCGGGAAATTGAGAGACTGCTCTGCCTCCCACAGCACCCATGTCACAAACGTAATCCCAAAGCAGAACAAAGGGCAAGCTGTCATCCCAGCTCCTGGGAGACTGAGGTAGGTGAAAACCTGTTCAAGTAAAAGCTGAAAGAGAGCTATGAGGCAGGAGTGCTGGCGTACGCCTGTGATCTCAGCGCTCAGGGGGCAGAGGCAGGCGGGTCTCTGAGTCTGAGGCCAGCCTGGTCTGCAGAGCGAGTCCAGGACAGCCACACAGAGAAACCCTGTCTCAAAAAACCAAAAACAGGAAGGAAGGAAGGAAGGAAGGAAGGAAGGAAGGAAGGAAGGAAGGAAGGAAGGAAGGAAGGAAGGAAGGAAGGAAGGAAGAAAGGAAGGAAGAAAGGAAGGAAGGAAAGGAAATAGAGCTGTGGGTATAGCTCGGTGGTACTCACCTTGGAAGAAGGAAAGGGTGAGGAGGGTCTGCTCTGAAAATGTGGCTCCAGTGTCATTACCTTAGGCAGTCATTGCCACTTGAGCCAAGATTACGGCCTCCGTTCTCCTCCCACAAGGACAAGGCTTCATGTGTCTACGCTTCTCTCACCGCATGTTGGGATATTCAGCAAGGATACGATGACTACCACGAGCACACAGTTCACAGCCCTGAGGAAAACTAACTCCCCCTCCTCCAGCTGCCTCAGTGGCTGACAGCTCCCCCACAGGTGTGGGGGAGAGAAGGGTGGTATGGGGGCCTCATGAGCCCCTCCCAGGCCCGTGCTGGAATGCCAGCTGGCTGGACCCAGTATAGACCTTGTGCAGGTAACCACAGCCTTGTCGTGTCCGGAAAACAGCATTTCACAGCTCCTGTCCCATCCTCCAGCTCTTAGGTTCTTTCTGCCCTATCTCCCCGACCCCAACCATTGTTCCCTGAGTCTTGGGTGGGGGTTAGTACAGATGTCCAACTTAGGGCTGAGCCCTCTCAACAGCCACTTCTTCTCAGCACTTGACCAGTTACTTATGAGGCTCTGAACTGACCACTCACTACCCACTATAAAAAGAAGCTTCTGTGATCAAGGTTGGGCTCAGCACTAAGATTCGGGGGTAAACGTGAGTATCTAGAAGGCAGTTTGACGACTTGTCTGTATAACAAAACGACAGCTGTAGGCCTTCCCCAGGGCCTATGGCTTCCCCGGCCATGAGCTTTTGACCATGTTGACGGTACCAGGCCTGATTCCCTCCCAAGGGGCAGGCTTCAGGCCCAATGGGAAAGCAGTTGAAACGTTGTAAGTCATCTGTTCATTGCTGTGTGAGCTCCCTGACCATCGTATCAGTATTGTAGCATTTGCAAATGCTTCGTCATGTGTTTGGGCCTTGAAGCGCCATGTGGTACTTTAGCAAGACAAATCACCTGTATGGAGCACCTGACGGTTTTATAACTAATTTGCAAAAGGGGAAGAGAAAACCTCTCTTTTCCTGCTTTGTTACGAGTAGGCAACATTAGCCTCTACATTGTGGCCCCAGTGAAACCTTGGAGCTCCATATCCAGGGAGTCAGACAGTGCCAGATCCCACCTCCAAGGGACAGATGTTGACTGGCATGTCCTGCAGGCCAAGCCTGGATGGGCACAGAGGTTGTAGGGACCGCTGAGCTAAAGCAAATGCAGGCGCCTGGTAGCATAAACGCAGTCAAAAGCCTGTGCAAATCCTAGGTCCAACAGGGAGAACCTACACTGTCATCCCTGACATCCTTGTTGCTCGGGTCTGGACGACAGACGGATTTTGAGCACTGCGTCTGACCCAGTCTTAGTTCCTCGGCAGCAGCCGTGAAGCGAATGGGGGAATGCCCCTGCCCTTGCACGTAGATGACGGTGGGAGGGGAAACACTGCAGTGGACAATTGACGTCCAAAGTCCCAGTTAAGGATCAGCACGGCGGAGGCTGATATTCCACAGGGTGTGAGCCAGGGATAGTGGTGTCACAGCATTCAAGAGGAATCCAGGAGACCCACTAAGCCGACAGCTGAGCTCACACCTGCCTGAGCTGCCGTGTGTGTGAAAGGAGAATGAAGAGAACAAGGATGGATTTGGTTTTCCCAAAAACTGTAACAAAACGACCCAGCCTGAACAACTTAACGGACAGGGGTCCGTCCCTCTGACTTGGGTCAGCAGGGCTGAGTTTTCCTCTGGAGACCTCTCGCCCGGGCTTGCAGGTGGTAACCCTACGGCTGGGTCCTCACGTTGTCACCCCTCACCTCTCCGGAGTCTGTGCCCTTCTGCTGTCTTATGGGGGCAATGATGGGTATTCTTCCGCCAACAAAATGAGCCAGTTCAAGCCAAATTAGAGTATATAAATTCAGGTCTGTTGGGGGCAGCTCTTGGGTGGGTTCACCAACCTCACAGGAGGGAGACAGAAAAGTGGGGGCGGGGTGTCACAGAAAGAGAAAGAAAGTGTGCATCTGAGAGAGAGAGAGAGAACTGGATTGTATACTGAAGAGCTTCTGGGGGAGAGAAAGCCCCGCCCCTGGGCTGGGGAGTTCAGGATAGAGGGCAGGGTATGCCGGCAATGCCCTGTGACAGGTAGGGATTGAGGGATGCTGGGAGAACCTGGAGGGCCAGGTCCACTTGGTTTAAAAAAGGCTCCTTAGCTGATGGCACCAGTCACTAGAGTCCACCCATGTGACTTCATCCTATCTTAATTGTGCTCTGGAATTTTCATCTTGTGTTTGAGATAGGGTCTTGCTAGGTAGCCTGGAATTTACTATGTTATCCAGGCTGGACTTGAACTCATGATCCCCCTGCCTCAGCCTCCTGTGCTAGTTTTACAATATGTGTCCACCATAGCTGGGGCCTTATCTCTTACAGGCCATATTTCAAAACATAACCATACCCTGAGATGCTGAGGTGAGGGCTTCAGCCAAAACTCCAGTCTATAACAACGAATAAAGAAATGAGTGAGTGGATGAATGAACTACAATGTTGCTTTTCTTCTGGGAGAGATTAGAGCAATCAGAAAAACACAATCTGGAAAGACAGGCAACTACACCAGGAGAAAAGGCAAGGACTTGACATGGGCTGTTTCTCAATTCCCTCTTGGCCAATTCCAAATGTTTTCTTTTTTCCCCCCTAGTTCTGGTTCTTAACTATTTCCGGAAATGGTTTTATTAACTCTGGCCTGCTTCAGGCCGCAGTAGAACAAACCCTGACATGGAGACAGAAGGCCTGGGTTCTATTCTGCTGGGTTATCTTGGGGGAAGTCCCATAACCTCGTGTGTGTGTGTGTGTGTGTGTGTGTGTGTGTGTGTGTGTGTGTGTG
>NW_026596088.1:8947218-8984160 GCF_907164565.1 Psammomys obesus | reverse complement strand
GTGTGTGTGTGTGTGTGTGTGTGTGTGTGTGTGTGTGTGTGTGTGTGTGTTAGACATTAGTGGAGAGCACAGGTCAACCTTATGTGCCTTCATCAGTTTCTTCAGACAGGGTCTCTCACTGGCTCAGCTAGACTGGCTGGACAGAGCTTCAGGGACCCTCCCATCTCTGCCTCCCCAGTGTGAAAACTCTAGGCTTGCACTGCCACGCATGGCTTCTTGCTGTGGTGCCGGGGATCTGAACTTCGGTCTTCAAGCTTGCACGGAAGACACTTTGCCAACGAACCCATCTCCCAATCCCTGGGATGGCTTTGTGCTCTAGGAAGACAATAACATCTGTCCTGTCTCCCCGTCATCATCTCTACTTGCTGGTGCGGGCGGGTGGGTGGGGTTGTTATTTAACTTCTCAGACCCTGCACGCTTATCTGAAAGATTACTACAGTCAGTATCTCAAACACACACACACACACACACACACACACACACACACACACACACTCGCCTGCTACCCAGCTTCCATCACTGTATGAGCAAAGCTCTATGCCACCTGTCCACCCGTACTCCCTCTGGGACAAGCAAGAAGAGCAGGCACAGAAACAGTGACAGTTTAACAAGGTTAAACTCTTGACGCCCCATCCCTTCATGTCACAGGATCTCAGAGACGCCACATATCACAGAAATACTATCTCAGTTAAGCATGCACACTTTTTATATTAGAATCTGAGGAAGCAGAGAGATGGCCACACAGCTAAGAGCTCAATCTGCTCTTGTGGAGGACCCAAATTCAGCTCCCAGGACACACGTCAAGCGTCTCTCACGTCAACCACCCGTAACTCCAGCTCCAGGAGGCCTGAAACCCTCTTCTGGCCTCTGTGGGTTCCTCCGTTCACATGTGCACACTCATACACACATAATTAAAAACAAATCTTTATCTTTCAAAAAGGAGAGAAAATGAGAAATTGGAGCTGGGTGTGGTAGCACACACCTGTGATCTCCTTACTCAGGAGCCTGAGGCAGAAGGAATGTGAGTTCAAGGCCAGCCTGGTCTAGATGTGACAAGACCCCATATCCAAGCAAACTGAAAATGAGAGGGGAAGGGGGGAGGAGGGAGAGAGAGGAGAGAGGGACTTCTGTGCCATGTTCCCTTTTCTGCTTATGCAGAAAGTTTAGGGCTGAATCCAGCCCTAATGGTCCCTGAATCTGGGTGTTATCCCCCCTAATGGGGCCTGTGTTTTAAATTTTCTGCTCTATTGATTCTGTTATTTCAAAAACATGGAGTTTACTTGAAAGAGATTGCTGATTCTGCTGCTTGAAGCATCAGTGGCATGGCTGGGGGCAAGGGAGCTCGGTGGATGAAGTGCTTGCCAGTCAAGCATGAGGCCTGCAGGTCAGATCCCCAGGACCCATGTTAAACAGTAGGGTGGACATAGCGGCCCATCCATCGTTCTGGCACTTGGCACTCTGGCACTCCTGCACCGGTAGAGGCAGGAGATCCTGGGCAAGCTGGCTAACTAGAGTAGCCAACTTGAAGAGCTCTGGGTACAGGGAGAGCTACTACTTCAGCAAATAAAGTGGAGCGTGAAGAAAGAAAATACCTGATGTCAACCTCTGGCTGAACATGCAAACATACCCAAACACACACACACACACACACACACACACACACTCACACAGAAAATGGAAAAATATTAGTGACCCACAAATGACCAGTCACCATGTGCTCAAGAGTCAAAGCATTACCCCAAGGGCTGGAGAGATGCCTCAGTGGTTAATAACACTGGCTGCTCTTCCAGAGGTCCTGGGTTCAATTCCCAGCACTCACGTGGTAGCTCACAACTGTCTGTAACTCCTGCTCCAGGGGAACTAACTCCCTCACACAGACATAAATGCAAGCAAAACACCAATGCATATGATATAAAAAATAAAGTAATTTTTTTAAAAAATTACAAACAACAAAAAAAGCCCCCAACAACAAATCAAAGCATTACCCAAGCTGGATTTTAAAGGGTCCTGGATGTGCCAGGTGAATTTTCAAGTAAAATTAGTCTACAGCAGGCATTTAGGAGTGAGAAAAAAAGGCTTTGCAACATCCCCCCACACCCCTAAAACATCCCGGCCTTTTTGCAGGCGGGAAGTTTATCCTAGGGCCTGGGGCGCCTCCCAGGGGGATTCTTTCCAGCTCTTCCGAGGAGCAGAGGCCTTTCCCATCCTCCCAGTGAGGGAGGGACTTCCTGTTTATCTTTCCAGTGAATGATGTGAAACCAGGCCAGAAGCCAAGAGGACTATACTGTCTCAGGGTGCTCATCCCGTGCTAAGCATAGAGAGTGGAGATCTACATACAGATGAAGTGTCTACCATGGTTCTGTGGCGGAGAGTACAATGTGTGTGTCTGTCTGTGTTAGACCCAGATCTATTCTGACTAGATAGACTTTTCTGCGGGCTTTCGTTTGGCACTGGTGTGGTGGCCAAAAGATGGGGAAAAGTTACTCATCAGGAAGTGGTAAGATGTTAAAATTGAAAGAGAAAGAGGATGTAGCCAGCTTTGGGATGCAGTTTGGCAGCGTCCAGTAGAGCTGAATGTGCCTCTAGGTCACTGCTTCTCCATCACTCTTATTTTCTTCATGTCACTGTGTTTTGACATAGGGTCTTTCTTTGTAGGCTCAGCTAATCTCAAATTTGTGATCCTCCTGCCTCCCCTCCCACATGTGTCGGACTGTCAGGCATGTGCCCTCGTGCCTACCATCTTCACTGCTCTTCAAATAAAATCCAAACCCTTTAGTCTGGTCCACAGCAGATTTCTGCCCTTCAGCATGGCTGACACCCAGAGAAAGTCCTTTCTCTGCTTTGAACAGCATCCCTGGACTTGTGTGGTATCACTCATAGGGAGACTTAGACACACTTAACCGGAAGATGAACCGATGATAAACCAAAGTAACGATACTACTATATCCAACTTGGTTAATCATGAGTTACTAGAGTTCATTTAGGAGTATGAGTTAGGCATTACTTACAATAGCAGAACTGACTGAAAGACAGTGAATCACCAATGCTCAAACCAACATGGGTGACAGCTCAGAAAAGCTGGAGACCTAGAGAATGCTGTAAAACTTGCAGGCAGCTCCGCAGGTTATAGTCTCCTCTCTTGAGCACTACTTGCTATTAGTTCACAGGCTGACGCACTAGCCCACTCCTAGGTTGCCTAGCAGCCTGACGCCATCACCTGCCACTCCCAGGTGTGTGCCAGACACACTTCAGCTGTACACCAGATATAAAGGGCCGACCTATCACCGCATGCTCTCCCTGCCTCAGTTTCTCTCCCCTTCCCTGTGTCTGGGGTGCCCTTCCTCCCCCCATCTCCCTTTCTGTCTCTGTCTGTCTCTGCCTCTGTCTCTGTCTCTCACTGTGTGTGTCCACCTTCGTACAATAAATCTCCTTATACCAGATCTGTTTGAGGAATATTTATATATATATATTATTACACTTACTGCTTATATTACCTTAGGGAAGGAAGGACACTGTGAATTTGGTAAGTTTTAGGGACTTCTGAGACTTTTGAGTTGTTTACTATCAGAATCTTAACCAGCCTCCCTTTAGAACTTTCTGAGCCTTAGTGAGCTTCTCTTCAGGATAGAAGGCTTCAGTTCAGAGGAGCCTCCTACACAGTAGGTTCCATCTGTTAGATGACAATAGACTCTCACCTCTGCAAATGAAGATAACCCACAAGGCCCCCAGACATTGCCAGGGACATCCCTGTTAAACCTCCCAGACATACCATGTATCCAGTGCAGCCCAGGTTGGGCATGTCTGCATATATAAAGCCTTGTGGATTGGAGAAGGCCGAAAAGGGGCTTCTACGATGAGGGTTGGTTTCTGGGTCCAAGTTGTTATGGTTATTCAAGAAATTTTCACTCAGCACTGTGCTTTACTATAATTACTTCAGAATTCAGTGACATGTTGAAAACGAAGCACATTTGGAAGGGTTGCTGTGCAAAGCCCTCCAGTAAACAAGGCGTCTTAGTTAATTCTCTATTGCTATGACAAAACACCACAGCCAAGAGAACTTATAGCACTTTAAAAGGGCTTGTGGTTTCAGAGGGTTAGAGTCCATAATGGCGGAGCAAAGTCATGATGGCAGGAACAGCTGACAACTCACATCTTGAGCCACAACTGGGAGGCAGAAAACACACTGAGAGTGCCATGGGCTTTTGAAATATCAAAGCCCACCCCTAGGTCACACCTCCTCCTAATCCTTCCCCAAAAGTCCCAACAGGGGGCACCAAGTACTCAAATCTATGAGCCTACAGGAGTCATTCTCATTCAAACTACCATGCAAAGTAAGTGAGTCGGGGGTGTTGGGGGGAAAGCATGGTGAGTAATATTCATGCCATAGGTTCTTTTCATATAAGGGATCCATGGTGTGCAGGGGTGTACATGCCTATGCTGTCTGAGTGTGACTTGTTTTTACTGTAAATTGCCCCTGCCTCTCATGAATCTTATCGAAGTTGTGCAGATCCAACAATTGAACACATCCGAAGCACCCCTCCCCCAGGGCTGTGCCCCAAAAGAGTACCCATCACTTCTAGAGTATTCTCATTGCAGCCTTTGCCCAGAGGTCGTGGTGCTTTGGCTAGGTTCGTAGATTTGAATGCTTAGTTAGCAGGCAGTGGTACTGTTTGAGAAGAAAAACAAGGTGTGGCCTTGCTGGAGGAAGTGTGTCATCGGGGGATGGCTTTGAGGTTTCAAAAGCTCAAGCCAAGCCTGGTGTCTGGCTCTTGCTGTTGCACATGGATCTGGATGTAGAACTCTCAGCTATTTCTCCAGCATCGTGTCTGTCTGGGTGCTACTATGTTCCCTACCATGACGATAATGGACTAAGCCTCTGAAACTGTAAGCAAGCTCCAATTAAATGTTTTCTTTCATAAGAGTTGCCTTGGTCAATGGTGCCTCTTCACAGCCATAAAACAGTGGCCAAGTCAGTGGTTAAGGAACTTGGTGACATCATCATAGAGATGGTAGCTGCAGAAGCCAGGACCTGATCCCAAATCAGTTAAATTCAACCTGAGCACTTCATCACCAAGCAATAGGCCCACTCCAGTCCCTGTTGTATAGATGGCTGGAAGGGATGGGACAGCCAGGAATAATGCAGCTTGTCGGCACAGGAGGCATCCAAAGACGCCTTCATCCACACTTCCTCAAAGCTGTATCTACCTGTACAGGGGTGGCCTTCCCCATCTGCTGATATCACTCCTCCAGGCATAGACCTCTCCCTTCAATTCTCATAGCCTGAGAGATCACCACAAACCCGTCCTCTAGCACCCCTTCGTCATGTTGATGCGGTCTGGATCTTAAACGACCGGCTAAAACCCGGGTGCTGAAGGCTTGGTCCCCAGTGCAGCAGTGTTCAAAGATGGGGACGATGGGAGGTATTTGGATTGCAAGGACTCTGACTTCAACCATGAGTTAATCCAGAGATAGGCGCCTACCTGAGTAAGATATTGGGATATAATGCAAACTAGGAGTGGACAGTACATGGGAGGGGCATGTTCTGGAAGGAGATAGCAAGACTGAAACCTCATACTCTTACTTCACCTCCTCCTTTCATGAGCAGCTCTGTGCCATCCCCAGGCCCCCACTGTAATGCCCTACGTCACCATGACCTGGAAACAAAGGTAACACCAACCATGGGTTGTAACCACGCGCCAAATCAACCCTCCCTCCTTCTAAGTTATCCCAGAGATGGAAGGCTCTGGCTAACTCCTTGTCAACTGATTTCTTCACCTGTGTGTCGAGGACACTGACTACACCAGCCCCATGTGGCGCGCAGAGATTCATACCAGCTCTTTGATGAAGAGCATGTGGCCCTGACAAGAGCAGCTCCAGGCCTGGTTCCACTACTTTCCAGCTCTGTAAGTTTGGGCCAGTTGCTTTACTCCACTGAGCGACTTCCTCCCCTGTGTCTAAGTCCATCAGCTTCCCGTTGCCATAACAAACACCCGACACCATCAGCCTAGAGTGGAGAAAAGTTTGTTCTGGCTCACAGCTTTGGAGGCTTCAGCTCAAAGTCTGTTGGCCCTGTCACTTTTGGGCCTGTGACAAAGCAGCATGCTGTCATCAGAGGGTGTTGTGGGGGAAAATCACTCACCTCATGACTGGGACTCAGAAAGAGAGGAAAAGAAGGGCTGAGGTTCCCCTGGTGCCTTCTAAGGCACACCTCAATGACATGAAGGAGCTGGGGTTCCACGGTCCCCTTCCAGGAGGGGGACAATGACCTGCGGACCTCCCACTAAACTCTACCTCTTAAAGGCCTCACAACCTGCAATAATGCCTCTCTGGGGAGCGCATGGGCAGTACAACAGTCCCCGTGCTGGGGTGTGCCCAAGTCTGGGTTAGCTAGCCTGTGAAGTGACTGGCTGCTGTGCAGGGAGTGTCCAGGAAAGAGGCATATTATTAGTTACTCCAGAGACAGGATCTGGGCCCAAGCCCAGCGATTCCTCCCCAGGGGCACATAGAGGCTCTAGGCCAAGTCCTTTCCAACCAGGCTGATGTCAAGAGATAAACTGGAAGGCTGTATCCTGTCATTGTCCCCGTACCACACTCCCAAGTTAAAGAGATGGCGTCACCACCTGAAGCCAGGCTGGGTGGACAGAAGCCCTCCTACAGCGCCCCCTTCTCCCTCACTCCGGCACCGAATGAGGAAGATGTGCCTTACAAATTTAGGGGTTATCTAATGATCCCTACTTCCTGCCATACATCTCTGCATTCTTCAGAGGTATATGTCTACAATCCCACACAGCAAGGACACAATTTCCGCCATGAAAAACCCAGCCTGCATTGACCAGCATTCCTGTAGATACCTAGAGTCAGCTTCTGACTTACCTGGACCACCTGCTCCTTGGCTTGGCTTCCTGGAAACCATCCAGCAGAATCAGGAGTCTCTCTGGAGGTTCTGTCATCTGCAGACCTCTGAGCTAGCACCAGCTCAGATCTGAAGTACTTAGGGTAATGCTTGTCTCGATGTGACAGAAACAAAATGAAACAAAACCTAATGAAAGCAACTTAGAGAGAAAGGGCTCGTTCCCCTCACAGTTGGAGGATGCCATCTGCCTCTTCATAGCAGAGATGTCGGTGGGAGCTTGAGGCTACAGCTTGTATTGTGTCAGCGGTCAGAAAGCAGAGAGTGATGGATAGGGATGCTCAGCTTGCTCTTTCCTATTCGCTCAGCCCAGGACCCAGCCCGTGGGATAGCACAGCCCACATTTACAGTGGATCTTCCCACCTCAGTTAACTTAACCCAGGCCTTAAACAAACCCAGAGATTTGTTTCCATGGCGATTCTAAATGCCACCAAGTTGTCAATCAAAATTAGCCACCACACTGGATATATGAGAAGTCCCCTTGGGGATGGAGAGATGGCTCAGCAGTTAGGAGCACTTAGTGCTTTACAGGAGGCCCCAGGTTCAGTTTCTGAAAACCTCATGGCAGCTAATGGCCATCTGTAACTCCAGCTGCAGGAGGTTCAACCATCAGGCCTCGATAGGCAGAGGCACATAAGTGGCATTCAGACATACACACAGGCCAAATAGATACCCATACATGTAAGTAAAATTAATATTTTAAAGTACTTGGAACACCACGGACAGACTGAGACCAGAATGTTACTTTGGCCAAATCCAGCTTACACAGTCTGGATGTCGGGGCAGTAGCTAAAGCACCAGAGTCCCTGGTGGAAGGCCATTCAAGAGCGGAGCGGAGAGTGGGTGTGTCCCTCCTGGAGCAGCTGATTCTGCCGAGATGAACCCAGCAGCACTGTGCTGCCAGCCAGACTTTCCTGGTTTGAATTTACAGCACTTCTCCCTTGCAGCCTCAGGCGTTTTCCCACAGTGGCTTCTCCACGGAGCAGCCAGGCTCCAGTCTCGAACCACATTAGAACCACCTGGATTTTTAACCAACCCCGGTGCTCGGGTCCAGCCCAGCACAGCCCAGCCCAGCTGAATCTTCATCTGTGGGGGTGAAGCTCAGTCATCGCTGCACATTAAAACACGGGAAACCTTATTGAGGCCCGAGAGGCCGCTCTGTGGGAGAGCCCACAGGCCTGGCTTTGATCCCCAGCACTAAAAGTTAATTAAAGAAACTTCTTAATCTTACTAGTTTTTAGCAGGTGCTCAGTTGCTATAAGAAAATATCCAAGATGGGATACATCATAAAGAATAACAGAGGACCAAGGAGATGGCTCAGTAGGTAAAGCACTGCTGAGCAAGCATGAGGACCTGAGTTCACATCCCCAGTGCCCCTGAAAAGCTGGGCACGTAGTGTGTGTGTGTGTGTGTGTGTGTGTGTGTGTGTGTGTGTGTGTGTCTGAGCACTGGAGATGCAGAATAGGCAGCTCCCTGGAGCAACTTGGCTGACCAGACTGGCTGAGTAGAACTAGAGCCATATGGTAAAATCCTAACACACACATACACCACACACAGATTCATACACACACATACACATATACAAACACATACATAGATATCCTTATACATGCAAGTACACACATACAGAAACACATCCACACAACTGCACATACATACGTACACACAAGAATACATACACATGGATTCATGCCCATATACCTATACTGAATGGGCACCCACAGCCCAAGCATTCTCGGGGCACTGTGGTGCTCCCCTGTGCTGGGACTTTCCGTGAAGATGATCAACAGGAACCACCAGCTTGGGGCTCCTTGGCCACCCGGGAACACAGGCTGAGCTCATGTGTGGTTGGTGGCTTCCTCCACATCAGGAAGTGAAGAGGTGCAAAGGCCTCAGATCTTACATCATGGACAGCAATATTGCCTGGCCCAGCTTGGTCACCATGCAGAACCATGAGAGAGGCCTCCCTGGTGATGGTAGTGTGCGTGTGTGTGTGTGTGTGTGTGTGTGTGTGTGTGTGTGTGTGTGTTTGTGTGTGGGGGGGGTGCATTGAAGATGTGGGCCAGGAGGAGTCCACCTTGTTTTCTAAGACAGGCTCTCTCCCTGGTCTGGGATCTGCCTGCTTCTAAATCCCCAAAGCTGGGATTACAAGCACACATTCCCATTCACTGGAATTATAAGCACTACCCTGCCCTGGCCTTATGCGGGTTCTGGGTCCTCATGCTTACGGGACAGGCACTTTACTGACTTTGGCATCTTCCCAGACTCTGCGGTGGGGTTTGAGCATCTAAATTTCAAGGTGTTTTGTTACAAACCTGTAAGTAGCAGGCACCTCCCAGAACACTGGAAGAAGGATCGGCAAGGCCAAAGCTTTCTTTTCCTGTTGAGACGCAAACAATAGATATTTTAGGTTTTGTAAGTCACCAATAATGAGGTCAACCTGCCGCTTGTTCAGATTAGCTTTGGCCGTGCCAGAAGCAGTCACAGATGTGACGCTAACAAATGAGTATTTCGATAAAACTTTATTTATAGTCACGGGAAGGCCAGGGTCTGTCTTACCTAGAGTAGTTGGTGAATACGTGTGACGTGCACGCACACACATGAGCCTGTGCACACCTGTCTCCGTGGGGAACACGTGTCTGTATGTGTGCCAGCGTGTGTCTGTCTTGGTTCTGCAAGGAAAAGCAATGAGCTTAACGCAGGCAACATTTCAACACAGCGGTCCGAGGACTTTCCACTTTTGTGGCAAGGAGAGAGGGGGACATCAGAAGAAGCCAAGAAAAGAGCCAGCTGCTGCGTTCCTCTTGTTTGTCTCTGGGTTAAGCCTGGAGAAAAAAAGAGGCCAGTGGCCGGACTACTGGAGGGCCAGCTACCCACGCTTTCCCATCTGCTAAAAGAGAAATGAAATCACCCTGGGGTTAGGGATGGGGAGAAGAAGCTGTAAAGACGAAAAAGGAATCGGGGAGCTTTTAAAGAGGGACTTGGGGAAGGCTGTACACCCCTCCTGCAGGGCTGGACCGCCCATTTCATTTTGATCTTCCCCTTGAGACTCTCAAAGGGTAATTTCCTGCCTGAGTCATTTTTTTGGCTGAGTTTAAAGGGCCAGGAATACGGGGAATGCTAAGAGCTTTGTTTTTTTCTTTTTCTTCCTTCCTTCCTTTCTTCCTTCTTTCCTTTCTCTCTCTCTCTCTCTCTCTCTCTCTGTCTCTCTGTCTCTCTCTCTCTTTTAGTAGAGCCTGCAGATCAGAGTTCAAACCCTGTGTGTGTGTACTTCCTTGGAGCCTATGACCTCATTCTGCTGAGCTAAGAGCTCCTTGTCTCTAAAGTGGGGCGGTTCCTAGAACTGGCTTCTGGGACTGTAAAAGTGATGAGAATCGTGGGTGTCGAATGTTTTCAATAGAGGTCCCTGTCCCTGCTCAGGAAGTGTTCCCCAAGGCGGCACCCTGACAAAGACCTTCAGGGTGCTCTTGGGACTTGAGATTTTAGAGATGCCATCCCCAACACCCCTAGGCTATGCTAGGTTCCTTTCATTTATGACGTCACAGAAACCGGTTTCTTTGCCTCAAAGCATTCACCTTTATTGGCCCTTGTGTCTGAAAATAATCTCCCTCAAGTCAGCTGTAAGCTCCAGAGGCAGGAGGTTCTGTCTACTAACCATTACGGCCCCACCCTCCACACGAGGCCATCACATAGTTGATGTTTGATATATACTTCCCAGGTCCCAAGGAAGTCTTCTAATGCAGAGTGGTTCTCAACCTTCCTAACCCTGCGACCCTTTAATACAGTTCCTCATGTTGTGGTGACCCCTGACCGTAAAATTATTTTCGGGGCTACTTCATAGTTAGTGCTACTGTTATGAACCATAAGGCAAATATCTGTGTTTTCTAATGGTTTTGGACAACCCCTGTGAAAGGATCATTTGATCCCAAAGGGGGTCATGACCCACAGGTTAAAAAGCACTGCTCTAATGGGAAGCCTCCTGATGTACCAGTTAGGTTAGGTCAGGCTGTGTCATAGGGTCAAGGAACCTCAGTGTTTAGCTTCAGAAGCCGGCATCACAGAGGCTGACTTCTTGGTCCTCTCAATATAATTCTGGTGTCTCTGGAGGGCAGTGATTGCATGTTAATGATTCAGCGGCAAATTGGGATGCCGTCATTCTAACTGGTCACTTTTATTGCTCCTGCAGGACCATGCATTTTATCTCTTCTGCTCCCTGCCCATTGGATCCAACTGGCCACTTGGCCCTGCACACCTGCAGGGGGACTGGGAAGTGGAAGGTTACTCATAGCTAGTGAGCATGTGGAAGGCCCTCTGCATGGAGAGGGCTCAGACTCCTAGGCCAGCTTCATGTGTCTGTGAATACAGAGAGGAAGTCTCGATGCTCTCTGAAGACTTGGAAAGAAGAGATCACTACTAACAAGATGGCTTCTGAAAACCAGGTCAAATAGTACCTCAGTGCTCCCGAGGTATCAGCTCTTAAGTCCTACTCCAAGTCCCACCCAACCAAAAGCATGGATGCTCAGGTCTTCTGTACACAATGGCAGAGGAAAACAAACAAACAAACAAACAAACAAACAAACAACAAACAGAACAGACACTGTGGCTCCCGCCTGTAATCCTGACGATTCGGAGATGGAGTTTCAGGTGAGCTGGAGTTACAGAGTGAGGTCTTTTCTCCAAAAACTATGAAAGTCTCCCATGTTCTTTAAATCCACATGTGCCACGGCACACATGTGAAAGTCAGAGAATGACATTCAGAAGACAGCGCCTTCTGGGTTCCAGGGGTCAGCTTAGCTTGGAAGCACCCTTATATCAGGTGAGCCATCTTGCCAGCCCCCAATATAATGTTTAAATGTATTATTATTGTATGTGTAATGTGTGTGTGGGGGTGGGGGGAAGGTTATGAACATGTCACGGTGTATATGTGAAGATCAGAGGGCAACTTTTAGGAGTCAGTTCCCATCAGGCTTTCTGGGCAAGTGCTGTTACTACTGAGCCAACTCAGTAGGCTCAGTTTTTGCTTTTCCTCTGAATCATTAATCTGTGGAAGGTTGGACACACAGATGCGCAAGCCATGGATATGTAAAGTTGACTGTATTTATTTTAAAAAAAAAATGTGGAATCGCACAGCCCTTGACCGTGTGACACCTGAGAGATGTGAGACAGTGCCTTCAGCCTGCAGCCTCTTGCCCCGTAAGATCCAAAAGGCCACTCATTGCCAGCATATGGCAGCTGAAATGTTTTGATGCTTTCATTCTGATAAGGGATAGACAGCAACTCTTTAGAGGCTTAGCTCCTAATTTGAAGTGTCCAATAATTAAATAAACCATGAAGACAAATATATATAATTCAAGAGAATAGGTCCTCAAAAGTTTTCAGTCTGCCTGGTGGGGTGGCAAATGCCTGTGATCCCAGCACTCAAGGAGGCAGAGGCAGGTGGATCTCTGTGAGTTTGAGGCCAGCCTGGCCTACAAAGCAAGTCCAGGAGAGCCAGGACTACACAGAGAAATCCTGTCTTTAAAAAAAAAAAAGCTTTCAGTCGGGTCTGAAAAGGGGGATCTTTTCCCCCAGCTTCAGTGGCGGGTGACTCAATGGATTTGAATTTCTTCGTCAGGGCCAGCTCAGAGTCACTACATCTAAGGAAGGGTTAGAGACAGAGACTAAGATTAAACAGTGGCTAGGCGCTGGGAAGATAGTTCTGTTGGTAAAAACCTGAGTTCTGTCACCAGGACCCATGTTAAAAAGCCAAACGTGGTCCTGCATACTTGTGATGTCAGTCTTGGGGAGGTGGAGACAGGCGGATGGATTCCAGGGACCTGGTGGACAGTCAGTTCAGCCAACTCTGTGAGTTCCAGGCCACTGTGAGAGACCATGTTAAAAACAAACAAACAAACAAACAAACAAACAAACAAACAAACAAAAAACACGTGGTAGACGGAGCCTGAAGAGTTACACCTGAGGAAAACCTCTAACAGCTACATGCATGTGCACAAAAATGCAGGCACGCCGACATCCACCTCCACACGCCTGGGACCTGTGCATGCACACCTGGATAAAACCTTTGGATGTTCCTGGGAAGAGCCAATATTCTGTGAAGACAGGATATGGCTGCTTTGCTTTGAACCGTGAATGCCTCTCCCTGAAGGCCATGTGTCAAAGGCTTGGTTCCAAGGCCACGGTGCAACTGGAGTGGGGGCAGGGGGTTGGACCATTAGACAGTCAGGCCTAGTGGGAAGAAGTTAGGCCACCGTTGAAGGGAATCTCAGCCCTGTCTCTCCCTTGTTCCCCAATGGCAAATGAGTTCAGTAGCAATGGAGTCAACTGTCCATGGGCTGAACCCTCTAAAGCTGTGCCAAAACAGTCTGTTCCTTCTGTCTGGTGTTCTGTCAGAGTGACAGAAAGCAACATCAGCCTCTGGCGGATGCTCTCTCCTGAACGGTAGATTATAAAAGGATGGCAGTGTCTTTCTTTCTCTGGAGAAGTTTCATCGTGACTCCAACATCTTGATCAAATTGTCTCCTGTCTTCCTGGGGTTGGAGAAAGGGAAGTGCCTGCAAAATTGAGCCCCATGCCTGCTCAGAAATGATGCTTAACCTGAGTTTCTCAACCTACGAGTTCTTTCCATCATCACCTCTGCTCCTGACCCTTCACCTTTCTGTCTCTGCCAGGAAGCAGATGTGACAAACACCAGCTTGTTCCATAATTCCTGATGTTGAGGTCACAGCAGAAGGTTCTGGAAGGGCCACCAGACAGAAGTCAGTGGTTAACGACTCTAAATTCATCCATGTGGTTCTGTCCTTGCTTGGGCTGCACTCTCTGAAGTTCTGCTCTCACTGGTGTAGAGTAGGACCCCAATCTTGGGTATCTCCGCAAAGTCCCTCGTGTGTTCCAAGAAAGCCAGGACTGAGACCACTGGGAACCTGAGAACAGTGCCTGGAATGCTAGTAAGGAAAACAACTGGAGGACATTTGGTAAGATAAGGCACCACGGAAGAAGGAAGTGACCGTGGACAAACATCTAACTGGGTGAACCTCTAAGGGAGAGCTACACCAAATGCTCAAAACTGCAAAGTCAGCCCTAGTCTCACAGGGAAGAAAGTTTGGTGACGGAGAGACAGTGGGCTGAGTGCTTGAGGGAGACTGCCTATTATCTGCTCACCCCCTCCTTATTCCAAAAATGTGGTGTGCAGATCTTAGGGGCAGATAACTCCCATCTGGTCCCCACTTCCCTATGTACATGTGTTAGTCCCGAAGTCTTCCAGCGCCCTTATCAAGGATGGGTTCTCACTCTCTTAACAAAATCAGCAACAGCATCAGTAAACAGTGACCCTGAGACCAGACACACCTTTGGAGTTTATTGCATGCTAATTTAGGACAGTCTAAATCCAGTAGGTATGAAATGGTAAGTCCTCTACTGCTCCTTTTTCTTCTTCTTTTTTTAAAAATATTTTTAAAACTTTATTTTATGCACATTGGTGTGAAGGTGTCAGATCTATTAGAATGGGCATTACAGGTAGTTGTGAGCTGCCATGTGGGTGCTGAGAATTGAACCTGAGTCCTTTGGAAGAGCAGACAGTGCTCTTAACCACTGAGCCATCTCTCCAGCCCCTACTGCTCCCTTTTTTGGTAGACTCTCTTGGAATTTGTTTCTAGGGCTGATTTTGTTTTTGGCAGATTCTATGGCAGGCTGATTTTTTCCGAGAATACACATTTGCCCTTCCTATTTCTCTCAGGGCTGCTCAAAGCCATGCCCTAGGCTCTTTCCCAGCATCCCTTGAAAATATTTTGTCATGTGACAAGTTTCCATCCTATAGGAAGCAAGTGAGAAATCCTTCGCTTTCCATTGTCTGTTCTCTCTCAGGTAGCTATAGGAGACAATGGTCACTGTGGAACCCTGACATACACTGCATGAAGAATAATAAGAGCAAAGCTGTCTGGAAAGTGAAAGCAAAGAGATGCCCCAGTCCAGAATCATCCCTCAACTCTGGGACCTTTACATCCAAAGCTTCTAGAGGGGGTGGGGTTTGAAATCCTTATTTGTTAATGTCATTGTAGGTCAGGCTTTTATAAGCTGTAGCCAAAGATGTGTTTCTAACCCACACCTTTTCCTCCACATAATTCTGGGTTGGCTTGGGTTTTAACATCTCCCTAAGTCCCTATGGCAGAAGCTTGGTCCTTAGGCTGTGGTGCTATTGGGAGATGGGAGAGCCTTTGGCAGTTGGGCCGCAGGTGAAGCAGGCCAGGTCACTGAGAGCAGATGTTGGGACCCTGGCTCCTTCCTCTCATCGCTTCCTGGGGACTATTAAGTGGCCCGTTTTTCTCTGCCACACAGTTCCCTCGCAGGGTGGTGCTTGATATAGTTTTCTACAGCTCAGCTTCCTTGGCTTGGCTAATTCCTACCTGTCTTTAGATTGCTACTTAGATGCCACCTCCTCCTAGAAATCCCTATGCCCTTGGAGGTGTCTCTCTTATGAGTTTTACTGCCTCTCCTGTCCAGTACCCTAGTGCCCCACAGCTTAATTTTCTGTAAAATTGGAAGAGGCGGTATGTGTCTTTGCCATCTCTGTTCTGTCTTCAGTGCCCTGGGACTTTAATTGAAAACCAAATAAAACATACTCATCAACTTGCCCCAAGCCTTAACACACTAGCATTTCGTCAGCTGTAGCTGCACCTTTCCTTGAGGCCTACCTGGCTGAGACATCAACCACCCAGCACGGTCTCCAAGATTCTATTTCAGGCTAAGCCTGGTGTTTTTCAATGTTAGCAGTTAACCATGTCAAGAGGACACAAGGGCCCAGGCACTTTCTGGGCAAAATGTTTGAATTATGAATTAGCCACATGCCAATACTTGAATTGTGATGGAGGGAGCTGGTTGGGGCAGAGAAGAGGGGCAGGGCAGAGAGTTTCAGGCAGGGAGAGAATGGGAAGACAGAATCCAGGCTGCACCCTGCAGGCCATTTTCTGCCGCCTGGGCAAACAATTCTCTCCAGCAGGATCTTGAGACAGAGCTCCAGAAAAGCCTAAGGTGACTTAGCTGGTAATGTGATTGTCACGCAAGCAGGAGGACATGAGTTTAAACCTCCAGAACACACACAGACACACACACACACACACACACACACACACACACACACACGGGGTGAGGGGTGAGCAACTGAGGTTTGTGCAAAGAAGTTCAAGCCAAGTGCAGGCCCAGGCACCAGCATCCTCCCCCTGGGATCCCCAAAGCCCACACACACAGTCCGGAGGTTTCCACAAGTTCCTTTATTGATACAGCAAAATGGGAAAGAACAAGGTCCCCTAGCGGCCCACAGGATCAAAAGTGCAAATTCACTCCACTTCACATGAAGAGGAGCGACAGGCCTTGACCACCAGGGCCATGGAGACTGCGTGATTAAGACATCCTTAATCACACAGTTGTTATAGCAGCTAACCAGGTCTGATTAACTCTTTGGTCTCTTTTAGTGGAACACACTTAGGCTGTAACATCGACTCCCAAACCGTATCCCAGTGTTCAGTTGGGGTCAGAAGGCACATTGAAAACAGCCAATGCTGGAATGCTTCAAGTCAAGACACCTTTTTCTTTTCTGTTATTGCAAAAAGGCACTGAAATATTCCTGGGTATCTAATACTTCCAGATTACATATGAGTTAGCTGCAGGTCTTAAGGCGATTTTCTCTGTGCACACGACCTGGAATTTACCACCCTCTCTTGACATACACTAGCACTATTCCCACCCCACCGTGTGCCGTTAAAAACATAGATAGGTCTAAGTTACAGAGAAGCAATTAAAAAAAACTAACACGCGCCACAGTGGTAACACTGAACCAGTTTCCTTCTTGGGGGTGTTAGAAATCTGGGTGAGGTCTATTTTCTCCACCATGAGAGGAATTTTTCCTTTGTGTAAATATGGGGGAAAAAAAAACAAAAAAAAAAAAAACCTCTTCGTCAAGGTCAAAGCCAGGAAGCCCAGTTCTGTGGAAAACATTACTTCCTCCAGCGGGTAGCAAAAGATGCTTTGGAGAAGGCTCAGCTAGTGTTAACTGTGGTGGAGGCACTGAGTCAGAAAAGTATAAGAATGTTGGGAGTCAAGTCGGCCAGTGTTCTTAGAGGTGGGGATAGTACGAATCCATGGAATTTGGCCCAAAGAGAGAACACTGGCTATTGCTCTTGTTTTGGTTTTGCTGGTGTTTAATGCCTCCAGTCAACATTGTGCTTCCTATTCTGGGCTAGTTACCAAGGATAATAATAATAAATAATAATAATAATCTTTATATAGGAACCAAATACAAAGAAAGAAGTTATTCTGCAGTTCTTCTCATTACTCATCTGCAAACTCCAGCCAGGCTAAGAGGTTGACCTCAAATCACCAGAAAAAAAAAAAAAAAAATCCAGAAATAGCCCCAAATGTTTTAGTTGGGATTCTAACTGGAGAGCCAGGCTTGCATGGGGGCCCTAGGAACTGGGGATAAATGTTATCTGCGGCTGTGTTAATCTTTTTTTTCTGCTGTTATTTCTATACCAAAGCTTAACTCTGAGAGATAAAGTAGAAATGAACACTCTTGGCCCCGCCCTTTCTTTCCCTGCCTGGAGCTGAGCCATAGCGCCTCCTTTAAGGTACACACAGTCCCCACCAGCCTCCCCTTTGTATTTATTTCCCTGCCTTTAGGCCACTGGGTTTGTGACTCCCGGCTGGAAATAGCACATACCTAAAAACACTTTTCCTCACGTAAAACTCTCTCCCACCCTCAAGGTATCCTCACCTGTTTCCCTCCCGTCTTTCTCTTCCTTTCACGTCCATCTTAAGTCTTCCCTCCCCAGATCCTCAGAGAATAGTTTCATCCACTCAAACTGTCCTCGCTTTCCACTCCAGCTTCATTTTGCAAAACACATAGTCTACCAGCAGCCCACGAGCATTCCAAGAAGGCTCCGAGCCGGGCAATGGGAGTTACTGACGTGTCTGGCTGAAAAAGGCTGAGTCATCTTCCTCAAAACATTTTCTTTGGGCACTGGCTAAACAACTCTTTTCTTTTTCTTCTTCTTCTTCTTCTTCTTCTTCTTCTTCTTTTTTTTTTTTTTTTGGTAGAACTGTCCTATATGAGAATATTGGCATATACGACTCTCCGTACCAAAAATGTGTGCTTGTCAGATAGAGGGCATGACAGCAGCCGTAATGAAATGCAGAGCTGAGCTGAATTTAAAGGCCTCGGCAGCCACCGTACTTGGCTAACAGCCCTGTTATCACATCTGTACACAGTACATGCTTCGGATCACTACACTACACGTGGATCAAAATTGATCGAAATCTCGTAAGTTTTGGTTGCCACATAGCGAGCATGACTGTTCAGCATGGCACTTAAATAAAACATTAATTTTTTTTAAATTTACAAACAATGCCCATTAATTTAATAATAATATTAATAATAAAAATACAATTTAAAAGCTTTGGGGATGGATGAAGCTTTGGGCAATTAACCAGAATAAAAATAACGGAAAAAAAACCTATAAGAAAGATATTTATACAAGCTATTCATATTTATGACCATAACCAGATTTATACTTTAAAATATTATCAAGATTTAAGGAAAAAGAAAAGAAATCCAGAAGCTTAACTAGAAATAGTTGGAAAATTGCCTTACTGTCCTCTGTTCCAACTTAATGACTACAGAGGAATCAACAGACTGAGTATAGACAGAAATTATGTGTGTATTGAACACACCAGCAGACAGACAGACACACACACACACACACACACACACACACATACACACACACACACAAACCTTCCCTGGCATTGACTCTTTAAAGTATTTTAAAATCAAACTCACTGTGCAGTTCCTGTCTTTGCAAGACAGAACTACTCCTTCATCCAAAGCCGTACCTTGTGAACAAACACTGGCCTCAAAAAACTAGGAATGACTGCTGGGTATCAAGAGGAATGTTCTCCAAAACAACTCAACGAGACAGCTCCTTCTCTTCCAGTCCACAGTTGCAAAGGGTACAAGAAGCCTACACAGCTCTAATGAGAAGCTCCCTACACACAATCTACTCCCATCAATTGCCAACCTGACGACCCAGAGAAAGGGGTTTGCAAAGTTCCCTCCAAATAGCTAAGAAATTGAACAATGAGCTTATTCATGTGACCACTTTTGTCTTCCAACCTTCACTTTAGACAGTCTAAGGGCACACACATCTTTGATGTTTAAAAAAAAAAAAATCCCTAAGTATAGTGCCGAGACTGGCCTCACTTCCCATTGGCATAGAGAAGATGAACTTGAACTGCTATTGGGAACTGTCAGGAAGCAGCAGGAGGCTAGGATACACTGGAGAATGAGCTCCTGACTGCGAGATGCGCCCAGCCCAGGGAAGTTCATGGCTGAGAAGAGCAAAGCACTGTAAGGCCAGCTCCCTCGGTCCTCCTTCAGCTCCCATGGTCCATCTTTTCTGTCCACTGGTGGGGAGTGACAGGTCTCCAAGCACACGCCGCAAGCTACTCTTTCTTTCACAAGCAGAAGCAAAAACTGGCCTTCAAGACTATCCCAGGCTGCCTGGGCAATCAAGGAACCTTCCAACCACTACCCCAACACCGGGCATCGCTGAATCCTAGCCCATACCAGGCAGCCTGCCAAGTCTTCTTCTCATAGGTCCTCACACTCTGAAGCAAGCTTTCAGGGCCTTTGCCTAGAAGCTTTGAAACAAAAGCCAGTTGTGGCCAGCTGACAGCCCTAGGCAGGATCCTTTTCAAGACTTGTGTTCTACACTTTTGCCAGGCCTGTCTTAATTAGGGATCTTTCCCCTCTGCATTCTGCCTGGCTCAAATGAGCAGGTGTTGAATGTCAAGTGCAAATCCCCACCTGTGACCTGGACAAGTGCTGAACGGCAGCCGGCTGCTTTACAGAGCCTCGGTCTTTCGAATAACTGCACGGAGCCCCCGCAGGCCCAGAGAAGGACTGGAATAAAGCACCCCTTGCTCTGAGAGTCACTAGCCAGTTCTCTACCTCCTCTTAGCACGGGCCGCTTGATTTCTGACAATTCCATTCATCCTTTTCAACAAACCTGTGACTGCACCATCAAAAGAAAAGAAAGAAAAAAAACATGAATGCTCATGGGAATAGCTAAATTATGACTTTAGATTATTAACAGCTGGACTAGAATTTCAATTCCAGTTGTGGAAATGGATTCTAAAAAATAATAATAAAATAAAATTTAAAATGATTGCTTCTAATAATCTGGGAGCAGAGCGATGGCTGTGCAGAAGCCCATCCAGGATACTCTAATGAAGATGCCACAGCTATCTCAGATCACGGAGCCTAGGACAGAACATTTGTGCCACCAAAGCCCATGACATCCTCCAAGTTATGAAACACCTCGTACAGCTCATTTCAAATCTAACTTGCCACCCTCACTCCCACCCTGTGGGAAAGGGGCATTTGATCAGGCGGGGTGTAATTCGGGGTTCATGGTTCATCTTCGGGGAAGCCTGGGTTGTGTTGACCCCGGGGTGAGGGGCACCGGGCAAGGTATCGGGGACCCCCGTAGACCCGGAGAAGCTGGGGCAACCTTCGCCAGGTGGACAGCAACCGCGCCGCGACAAGCTCCCGGGAGTGCAGGTCAAAAGGTGCCAGGAGGTCAAGTGGAGGGGCCTCACGCAGCACCTTGGGCAGGGGACCCACCTCGGCAGCCGCCCCGCCCGGGCCTAAGACACAGTGGAAGAGGTCTCGGCGCCGCAGCAGGCAGTCCCTAAGGAACTTGACCAGCTTCTCCAAGCACTCACACACGTGGGCCTCGTCCCAGCCGGGCGCTGGGCCGCCCTCTTTCAAAAGCACCGCCAGCAGCACCGTCTTGAGCACGTAGGAGGACATGATGCGGCCCCAGCGGGCAGCAGCCGCCGGGTCCAGCCCGCGGGTACCCAAGTCTCGAAGAGCCTTAAGCAGCTGCAGGCACTTGAGGTAGCAGGCACCTGGAGGCGCCCGTTCCTGAAGCCAGCCCAGCAGTTTCTGCTCTTGGCGCGCCGTGTTCACGCCCCACAGTGCCTCGGCGCGCAAGCCACCCGGGAGCTCCGCCAGGGCGCCGCTGGGCGAGGGCGGCGGCGGCGGGGCCACCAGGAAGACGCCGTCGCCCAGATGGACAGCGGGGATGAGGCGCACGGCCATGGAGAGGCGACAGCAGCCGTAGTCCGTGCGGCAGGGGAGGATGTGGAGGGTGGGGGGCTGCTCCAGGCCGCCCGGGGTCAGGCTGACCCGACAGCGACCCTCCAGACTGTAGCGCACCGTGGCCAGGGAGCGCTGGAGGTGCGCCTGGAACCAGCGCAGCACCAGGGTCGCCGAGAGGTGGCGCCGGCCCTGCACGTCCACACAGAAGCCTTCGGCGAAGGGCCTGCAGTCGCGATGCCACTGGCTCGCCGAGGTCCCCGACGGCGACGGCGGCGCCTTGAGGGCGCACACGAAGCAGCAGCGGGAGGCCGGGCTCAACGCGGGTTCGGTCCCCAGGCTCCGGGGCTCCAGCGCCACCTGCGGCGGCAGGCGCAGCGGCACCAGCACGTCGAAGCTGTCGGGCCGGCGGATTTTGTGCTGCTCGTAGGCACTGCCCACCTGGATGAAATCTCCCCGGAAGGCCAAGGCCAGCGCCCCCCCGGTGATGGGGCCCGGAGACCCCCGGGCCCGGCCGGCCTGCACCAGTTCACCCACGATCCGGCTCACGTGCGCCTTGCTGTGGCCCAGCACGTGCGGCGACAGGCGCACCTCGTGCTCATAGTAACTCTCCAGCAAGATGCCCAGGCCTGGCTCCTGCAAGGGTCTGGCTGGGAAGCTGGCGTGACCACCTGGGCGGGAAGAGCCTGGCAAGAGGCGCTGGCGGATGGCGTGGCGACATCGGAGGAGGATGTAGCCGAGGAGCAGAAGGATGGCCACCTTGAGCAGCGGGAAGCCGCCGTCTGGGCCGTCGGGGGGCTCGGCCTGGGCACCCTTGCTGCTGCTGCGCAGGGCATGGTAGAGGCACAGCAGGGCCGTGCACAGCCCGGTCACCAGGGGCCAGAAGACCCGCAGGTTGAGCGTGTAGCGCACGGACATCCCGGGAGCCCGGGCGGCCCAGGGCGGGAGCCCGGGTGGTGTCCCCTGCCCAGCATGCGCGCAGCGCCTCGGTGGCCCCGAGGCCCCCGTGTCCTTGGCCTTGGAGGAGGCTTCCCGCTCGCCGCCGCGCCGGAGCCAGCAGCCCCGCTGCTCTGCCTCCTCTCCCAGCTCAAGTTCCCCTTGCAGGCGCCGCCCGCGCTGCTCGCCCCGGCCCCTGGCCGCGCCCTGGCGCTGGCCCGCTCGGTCCCAGCCGCGCCGCCCTCGGCCAGCTTCTGCCCCGGACTCCTACCCTACCCTGGGCGGCCCTCTCGGCTCCGCCGCGGCTCAGCACGAGGGCCGAGCGGCTGTGTTACTCCGGCCCCGGGGATTTTCTTCTTTCGGAGGGAAAGGCCGCGCCGGGCAGCGGGGGGAGGAAATGCCGGAGTCTGGAGCCTCGCGGGGAGGGCGGCCCCCTCCCGGCCTCCTCCGCCTGGATCGACGACTCCGGGTGGCCAAAGGGACTCGGGGACGCGCGGGAGACTGTCCTCCCGAGGGCTGCTCCTGGGCCCCCTCCTGGAAGGCAGAAGAGGGGAGGCCTGGTTCCGGGGCGGTGGCTGCATCTGATCCCGCAGTTACTGGGAAGTTGCCGGAGGGAGGCTCGCAGCCCCGCCGCCCGGCCCTCCCGCCGCCCGGCCCCACCCCCAGCGAGTCCCGCTGGCGGCGTGGCAGGCGCGGGCGGAAGTGGCCCCTGGCTGTCTGCGGCCGGCCTGGCTTGCAAACCCACATTCGTTGAGCACCTACTAAGCACCAGGGAAGGAGCCCAAGGGCTGGGAATGCACTCCACAGCGTGGAGGAGGTTCTCCTGCCCGCCACTCAAGCTCACAGCCTTGTAAAAGGCGGCTGCGAACAGAAAGATGGTGGTGACCGCCTCTCATGCCTGTATTCTATTCGGGAGGCTGGGGTCATGAGTTCAAGGCCAGTCTAGGCTACAGAGGGAGTCCCTGTCTCAAAAACAAACAAGAGCCCACCGGCAGATGTTCTGAAAGGGAGCTGAATGAAGGAGTACCGGTTGAAGCTTTAGAGGGTGCTCCTCCAGAGCACCATAGACTGAGTGGGTAGCCTTGGCTCGGAGACCCGGGAGAGCTGGAGCAAGAAGATAATGGGAGTTTTTACAGGGCTGGAGACAGGCTTAATGCCTGGTCGCGCCACCTGAGTTTGATTTTGAAATCTATATAACAGAGGGAGAGAAATGCTCCACAAGTTATCCTCCGACCTCCTCCCATTAGCACACGCGCGCGCGCGCACACACACACACACACAATTTTTTTTTTTTTTAATAAAAGAACTGTTTTGTTTTGCAAAGGACTTACCCCTGCATTCATCACATGGTACACAGTCACTCTGCACCTTAAATGCACATACATGCTGATAAGGCATTAGTACTATATTGTTAATAAGTATCATCTTTCCTGGTTCCCTCATAGGGAAACTAGAGCCCAAGCAGGTTCCAAAAGTCACCGAAGGTCACACAGACTTTGCAGAACTGTGCTTTGAACTCCAGTGCTTACGTCTGGAGGAGGCAGAGGACAGGGTGCCCTGGGAAGAGGTCCATAGGTCCCTTCTCATCTTCTGGGCATTTTTTTTTCTGAGTCCTTTGTGAGGAGTCTGCTGGAACCTGGAAAGCCTGTGCTTTTTCACAAAGTGGATACTCCCAGAAACGATCTGAATGTATTTGAACAGTCTTGTGTGTTTGTTCCCACTTATCACACTTTGCTGCTGTTTGAGGAGAGTGAGGGCAAGTGAGTTAGAGCATATGAGAGGCCAGCCATGGTCTGAAACCAAAACAGAAGGTCCTCCTGGCGTTAGTGTGTGTGTGTGTGTGTGTTTGCTTACACCCATATGTGAAGGCCATAAGTCAGTCTTCAGTGCTATTCCTCAGCTCTACCTTGGTGTTTGAGTCAGGGTCTCTCACCGGACCTGAGGTTGCTGATTCTGCTGGCCAGTAGTTCCCGGATCTGCTGGTTTCCACCTCCTCAGTGCTGCCGTTTCAAGTGAGTGCCATGATGTCCAATCCCAACAAACCTGCCTCCTCCCCCCCCCGCCCCCGTGGTTCTGGGGATGGAACTAGGGTCCTCATGCTTGTGAGGCAAGTGTCTTATTGACACTGAGCCATCTCTCCCGCCTCCAGATCTATTTCTCCCAGGGAGCCTCTGGTCTTTAGTCTCTGCCGGAATGCTGGAGAAGTTGGTGCTAACATCACTGAAGAAATGCCTCAGCGGCAGAATGGATGAACTTGCAGCAAGAGTGAGGACAAAAGTGGACAAAAAGCGTGTCTCTTCCTTTGGATTTGGGGTGCCGCCAGAACCTGAGGCCCAGCTTTAGGGTGACTAGTCCCACCTCAAATCATCTAACTGAGAAAATCCCTCACAGGCATGCCCAGCTGCTTGGGCTTTAGTTGATTGCAGATGCAGTCAGGCTGACAACCAAGATTTTCCACCACAGACACACCACTTGACAGCCTGACACACAGTCATGTCGCCTTATGTCATGTTTAATTTCCAAATGAAAACAGTAACTAGGTCATAATTTTGCTGAACATGATGTAACTAGCTACATACAATCGCTAACACCTTCCCTATTTTAGAATAGGTGGTAAGCCCCTTGAGGAATGCTTACTCTCTCGGTGTCTCATGACTTAAATATAACAATAATCACTAACGTCAACTCAATATATTACATGTTAGGGAACTAGAAGAAAGCACAAATATCTGCTTAATGTATGTGTTTACACGCACAAACGTATTCTTAACAAAATGTGACAGAAACTTTCATGTCTGTTTTAATCCTTGTTTCTGCACAGATCACCTGACCTTAGCTGGTATTTGTAACTACCTTCCTCTACTTTCCATCTCTGAATTTCCTCCACTCTCAGCAAGCACTTCAGCAGGTCTTCGCTGTTTTCCTAGAGGAGTGACTGACCATACCTTCACTCTGGGGGAGGGGTACCATGTCTGAGGCTCAGCGTTGGTCACTGCTGTTGGCAGACCTGGCACTCAGCCACATCTGTAGCCAGGTCAGCCTTGGTGAGGGAAGTCTGTGTTTCTGAGCTCATGTATAGCCTGGCATCTCTACCACCATGGCCACTTTGTTCATGGGTCTATTGGGCAATGGCAAGAATGAAGAGGCTGACTGTCCACAGAATGTGTATTGCTTAAGAAATTACAAACTGGCTAACAAGGATGGAAATACAGCTAAACATGGTCTAAGGAAAAACATGTTCCGTCATTAATGGGGGAGTCCGAGGTGGTCCTCCTTTAGGTTCAGCTAGATCTGGGCCCCGTGATTCCACGTGTGTCTGTTTTCCCTCAGCTCTGCATTCCCCTAAGGGGCTGTGTTCTGACGGCTCACCTCTATTTGCCAATGACTAGCCTTCTGCCTCACATTTTTCTGGGTTCAGAAGAAAAAAGAGTCTTGCTTTCTTACAAGGTGTAACCGAGGCCATGCCTCAGGATGCTGTCAGGTCATGTGTGAAAAGTGACCAGGTAAGAAAAGACACTGATTGTCCTCCCCTGGGTTGTGCTCCCAAATCCTATGTTCAAGCCCAGCCCCCAAGATGACCACACGGAGATAGGGCCTTGGGGAGTCCACTAAAGCTAAATGAGGTTGTAAAGATAGGACCCTAATTTGATAGGACCTGAGGTCTTGGGAGGAGACACAGATAGCTGGCTGCACACAACTCACCAAGGGAAGATCTTGAGCCGGGAAAGCAGCCCCCCTCAGAAACCCAACCCCAGCAGGCCTCCATCCGTCACCTCCCAACCCAGAGAAGTCCCCATTGTTTAAGTCACTCAACCTGTGGCATTTCCAGTTAACCCACTGGGTACCCAGCCCTGGGAACAGGACACGGGGTCACTGTGGCATGGGTGCTGCCCCAGAGAAAGTCCCAGTGCTGAGGGAAGAGGGGCGGGAAGAGCAGAGGCTTCCCCATATTTTAACCTTACTTCACTCTGGGCATGTCATCTCTAGAGTAGGGAGGGTCGTGACACTGACTAGGTGATTAATTTCCGCCGATTAGACATAGTGGCACACTGTCTCCTACCACCCAAACAATGGCAGCACTGCGAGCAGAGGCAGGTGAACGCTTTTTGTGACTCCCACACCTGCTCAGGTCTGCAGTGGCCCCAGGGTAGCTCTGTTCATTTCCTGGGAGCACTGGAATGAAGTAGTACAAACAGAGTAACCTAAACATGAAACGTCCAGGCTTGGTGACACCTCCCACCTGTAATCCCGGCACCCAGGAAGCTGATGCAGGAAGACCATAAGCTTAGGGCCACCCTGGGCTACGCAGTGAAATCCTGTCTCAGGGAAACAAAAATCAATCTCTTCACAGCCCTAGAGGCTTCTGTAGCAGAATCACGTGGTTGGTCAGGCTCTTCCTCCTCTGAAAGCCCCAGGACACAGCCTTTCCTACTTTCTCCTGGAAGTCCTTAGCGTTCCTGAGCCTGTGGCTATAACAGCAACCTCTGCCTTGTGAGTTTGTGGGTGTCTCTGTGTCCAAAGTTCTCTCTCCTTTGTTTTTCAAATGTGTCAGTTGTAAGCTGGGCACAGCATGGTGGCTCACATCTGTAATTTCAGCTCTTGGGAAGCTAAAGCAAGAGTTTGAAGCCAGACTGGGCAACCCAGGAGATAGCAGACAAACCTGGGCTGGAGAGCGAGAATTCACCTCAAAAAACAACAAAATCAGCCATGCCGGCTGTGATAGGCCTGTGAGCCCAGCCACTTGGGTGATTGAAGCCAGAGGACCTAAAGTTCAAGGCCTGCCTGGGCTGCAGAGAATTCAAGGCCAGCATGGACAATTTAGGGAGAACCTTATCAAAACCTGAAAACTACAGAAAAGGGCTTAGAACGTGGCTGGGTGGCAGAGCACTTGCCTAGCATGCATGAGGGCCTAGGTGAGAGGAAAAGATGTCAATCATTGATTTTAAGGCCTGCCTTAGTCCAGTATGACTTCACCTCTCGGTGTTTACCTCTGCAAAGACTCTTTTGAAAGAAGTCTAATGCAGAGATGGCAGAGCCAGAATGTCTCCAGTTCTGGGGGGACACCTGACCTCAAACCACTGTAGCAGCTTCAGAAATCATGACAATGAGAGAATGGAGTCAGCTGTGTTACCTATTTATAGGTGCTGAAGCCTGAATTTCTAAACATTTTCATGTCTTGAAATATACGCCATTTGATTTTCTTTTTTTTCTTTTTTTTGGCCAACTATTTGAGAACATAAACCAGGCATGGTGGTATACACCTTTAATCTTAGCACTCAGAAGGCAGAGGTAGGGGGAATCATGAGTTCAAGGCCAGCACAGACTATAGAGAAAGACCTTGTTTCAAGAAAAACAATTAGTTACTTGATACAAAAAAAAAAAAAAAAAAAAAAAAAAAAAAAAAGACAGCTTGAGGGTCACATGAATATTTGCAGCTCTTGACCTTGAGCAGGGGGCAAAATATCAGTTATTTTTGCCTCCAATAACAGATGGAACAATTTACAGAAAGTTTCCTTCCTTTTTGTTTGTTTGAGACAGGGCCCCTCTGTGTAGCCCTGGCTGTCCTGAAACTTACAGTGTAGACCAGGCTGGCCTCGAACTCCTAGAGATCTTCCTGCCTCAGCCTCTCAAATACTGGGACTAACGGTGCGCACCCTCCCAACCGTTTGTGTTTCCTTCTCTCTGATCACAGCTTCGAGGGCTCAGTGGTCACTGGGATCCATGCCTGGGCCGTGGCGGACTGGGAGGAGTGAAGGAACATCATGGTGGCAGGGGTAGGAGGTGGAGCGGCTGCTCATCTCCTGGTGGGCAGGACAGGACACGGAGACCAGGCATCCCCTCAGTGACCACGGAAGACATTTTACATTCAAACAGCAATGGCATGTGGCTCCCTGGTCTGTTGAACTGGCAGGTCCGAGTGGACTGCATGCCCAGTAGGTCTAAGTAGGCTTCTGTTTTGTTCAAGGCAAAGCAGTAAGGGCGATAAGAAGGATGAGGGTGCTGAGTAGTTAGTGCCCAGTCGCTGCCCACTACTGGGTGCTAAGACTTTGTTACAGCCTTCAGCAGAGTCCTTTCTCACTGCTGTAGGCATCTGCCTTCTTTGCCTGCCTTGTTCCCGCAGCCCCCTACCTGATCCTCCATTCGTGACCCCCACACCCTTGACACAGCCCCTGAAGTGGCTTTTCTACAACCTGATCAAACCACACGGGGCTCTGTTGTGAAACCTGTCCCTCTTCCAATTTGTTCAGAATAAAGTCCCCCAGACTCCAGCCTCCACGGTCTCTAAACACGTGGCAGGAAGTGCCTCACGCTCACGTGCCTTTCCTGCGCTCTCTCCTCTCCTCCCTGCAGCTCCCTGTCCTTCGGCGCTTTGTCACATGCCTGCCTTAGGCTTGCTATTCCCTTCCCTTGCTGTCCTCCGTCTGTTTCAGTTTTTATTTCTCTGTATCATCCACAATACACTGAGACCTCCCACATCAATCATTAATAAACAAAATTCCCCACAGGCCAATCTGATGGAGGCTCTCTCAGCCACTGTTCTACGGCTGTGAAGAGGAACCGAGACCAAGACAATTCTTATAAAAGAAAGCATTTAACTGGGGACTTGCTTACAGTTTCAGAGGCTAGTTCATTCTCACCATGGTGGGAAGCCCGTGGTGACACACAGGCAGGCATGGTACTGGAGAGAAGTAGCTGAGAGCCACATCCTGATCCACAGGCAGCAGGAGAAAGACTCACTGGACCCAGCGTGGGCTTTTGAAACCTCACAGTCCATCCCCAGTGACACACTTCCTCCAACAAGGCCACACCTCCTAATCCTTCTAATCCTTTCAGAATTCCACTCTCTAATGACTAAGAATTCAAATATATGAGCCAATGGGGGTCACTGTTATTCAAACCACACAGGGGCAATCCCTCAGTTAAGGTTCCCTCTTCCCAGGTGACTCTAGCTTTTACCAGGTTGACAAGAAGAAACCAGCACACCGTCCTTGCTATTCCCTCTCTAGGCTCTTCCCTCCTCTACCCTTTGACTAAGGTTCTGTTCCTGGCAAGTGACTCATAGCTCACTCCCTCACTTTTTCCACATCTCTGCTCAAAATCCTCCTATCAGGGACACCTTCCTTAATCTGGCCCACATGACCCTAAGACAGCAATCCAGACCACTCTGTTCTCACACTGTCAGTTCACAAGCTGATGCACTAGTCCACTTCTAGGTTGCTTAGCAACCTGGGATGTCATCACCTGCTCCCATCAGGTGTGTGGCCTTCAGCTGTGCACCAGATATAAAAGATAGGCCCATCACCGCACGTTCTCTGCCTTCGTTTCTTTCCCCTTCTCTGACTTTCTCTCGAGGGGGGGACCCCCACCACGCCCCTCTTTCTCTTCTCCTACGCTCTCCCACTGTCTCTCTCTGCCTCTGTCTCTGTTTCTCTCTCTACCTCCTTACAGTAAATCTCTTCTGATCAGATCTGTTGACTTCATGTGACATTTTTAAATATATTATAACACACAGCCCACTTTAGTTTTCTCCTAAACTTACTCACTTTCTACTACATGATACAGTTGGCCCTCTCCATTCCTGGATTCAATGAGAAGTGTGTTAAAAACACTGTTTAAGTTTTTTTATCTGGGACTAGGGAGATAGGTAAAGCATTTACCTCAAAATCATGAAGACTGGAGTTCAAGTCTCCATAGGCCCATTAAAAGCCAGGAGCGGCAGCATACAGCTCAGTTCGGTGCTTCTACAGTGGATAGATAATACTGATGCCTGGTGCTGACCTCTGACCTCTACCCCCACGATGTGGAGTATGTGCCACGCCCCCATGCGTTCAGGGACGCAGAGCATGTCTCCTCCATTCTGTGATTTATGCCTTTGTCCTCGTGAAGGGTACTATGGAAGCAGAGCTGCGTCTCTTTCTTTTGCTTGCTAATGTATCCCCGTCTCCAAGAACAGTGTCCAAGACATGGCAATCCCTGATAAATATGGTTGGGCATTCGCTTAATGGCAGGTTACATTCTGGGAGGAGCTTTGCTTAGCAATCTTGAGAACATCACAGACTATACTTGCACCCACGAAGGGTGTCATCATCTGTGGGACCACCGGAGTCCATTCCGCAACAAAGCACGCCGCCCTCGGCAGCATTTGCTGAGGGTTTCAGTTTCCCGAGACTGCTGTGAAATCACCACACAACCGGATGCTTACGACCAGCCAGGTGTGTTCACTCAGTGCTGTGGTCTGGGCTAGAAGCAGCCACACAGGCTGAGGTTTGATCGCTCGGTCTCTGGCTGGCAGTGCTGTCTGGGGAGGCTGCAGACTCTTGGCACGGGAGCATGGCTGCCAGAGGTGAGTCATGGGCTGGGAGGTGTGCTTTGGCGGGTTATGCCCCGTGCCCAGCTCACCAGAGCTCTCCGATTCCTGATCCACCTGGATGTGAACAAACTAGGCCCTCCCCAGACCTTTCCCTTAGAGGGCTGTGTCCTCTAAGCCACAAGCCAACGTAAGTCCTTCCTTCCTGTATGGGTTACTTTTCTGTAGCTATGACAAAACACCACGACAAAGGCAACTTATAGGAGGAAGGGTTTATTGGGAACTATGGCCCCAGAGGGATAAAGTCTGTCAGCATCACGGCAGAGAGGTGTGGAAGCGGGGCGTGTCGAGGGCACTAGTGCTCACAGATAAGGAGGAACCAGGAATGTTAATCACACAGGCCTGACTCCTCAGTGGAGGAGATGAACACCTGGTTTCCACCCAGAAGGCGAGGAGCAGATGTTATTAATGACCTGGTGACCTCTGCTAGCTGTAGGTTCAGGTCCCACCCCACCCCTACCCCCAGAATGTTTATCCCAGAATCTCCCTCCCTGGACTTTTATCTTTAATTCTCAGTCAATAGAATTCATACTTAGGGAGGACACCACGTGTCCTCCACCATCCCCAGACCTTATAGGCCCTTAAGCTGCAGAACCCGTTGGGCACATGGGATTGGGATACTTGTTACCAGGAAACTTTTTTTTTCCCAAAATTATGCTGGACTTACATATGTCTAAATTAGACTGGCCTAGTGCCAGACCCCAGAAGTTTGAACCAGCACCCGTCTAACTAGGACACACTAAATCGGGGTTTCCCTCTTCATGAAGATGTCCCTGCTGGTTGTAATGCTTGTGAATGTAGGTGGCACCATTCTGTGGGCTGGCATCCTAGACTTAAAAACAACCCCCCCCCCAAAAAAAAACCATAGGGAAGAGAGCCAACCCAGTGCCAGCCTTCACCTCTGCCTGCCACCCAACCCACCCTCATGTGAATAAGCAGCCTCCTGCCACTGTGCCTTCCTGTCAGGGTGGACTGTTCTCTCCAACAGTGAGCCCAAACCAACCCTTCTTCCTGTAGGTTGCTTCTTGGGGGGCATTTGGTCACAATGAGCCCTGTAATTAATACAGGGGCCACCTGTACTCACCCAGCTGGGCTGAGTGACGACAGGTTCCTGCGGCTGTTCTTGGCACCTGTTTCCTCAGAGCATTTTCTCCGAAGGGCTCAAGCTAGAGCCTCAGAGCTTGGAGCCTGTAGCACCTACTGTTGGTGTTGGACCCAATACAAGATCATCCATTGCTTCCTTCACCACCGGCGTCGGTGAGTTCTTAAGTGTGCCAGGCAGCAGGAGGGAATTTGAAGAAAACGAGGTTACAGATTAAAAGGATCCATAGAGGGTAGGTGACTTTAGAAAAGAAACTGTAAAAATAAAAGTAGGGATTTCTTTATGCCCACTCTAGCTCCCAGATAATGATCTATTAAATTTGTTAATAAGCTTTAAGCACTATACCTGGGCAGATTCTCCATTATTCTAACCCAACTATGCTGATCTGGCCTACTTCGCAGCCATGTGCCCTGTTAGCTGCCATCTAGTCTCTCCATGGCTGCTTCTGCTCCATCTTTGTCCTCATGGTGACCTTTTCTTTGACCTTCTACTTCTCTGTCTCTTCTACCTGAGACCCTCCTCCTGGGCTTGCAAATGCCACCTCAACTCTCTTGCCCAGCTATTGGCTGTTCAGCTCTTTATTAGCCAATCAGAGATGATGAAAAACAATTTTTACACAACATTGATACAGGACATTCTTTAATAATAATGATAATATCCACATCTGGACTGCAACCAGATCTCTGGGTAGAGAAATAAGCATCTGAATACACAGTGTACAAAACCATCCCTCAACAAGAAACAGTTCCCTTAGACTTTAATAACCTTTTCATTAGGAAAAATCTCCACTGATGTTCAGCATGTGATGATGGGCAAACCTTGATGGACCAGCAAGGCTATGCATGTATCCATCTGGATAGAGCTGTATCCTGACAGCAGAAAAGGAGAAGAGAAAGAAGTGGCTGCTTTCCCACAGGAGGGCCAGGGGTAGCTAAGGGTGGTGATCAGCCTGACGGGCAGTCTGGTGGATCTGTGCCAGGTGCCTTCTGAGGGTGGCCTGTGCTGAGCAGCATCTCTGGAAATGATCAGAGAGGGTTAAGTGAGTCGGGGACCATTTCCCATCTTGGGGAAGTGAGGTTGAGAGAGGGTAGCAGTCTTGTCCTAGGCCACACATCAGTCATGCCCGATTCCTGAGCAAGATTCTTACGCTCTGGCCTCTGCTCCCTAGAACATTGTTTGAGAAGACAGCATCGAAGCATCATGGGAAGGCAGGGCTCTTTTGGTCCATCTCTGACTCACTACGGGATGAGGATCTTGAAGGCAGAATCTCTGCCGCTCTCATCTCGGTACCCCTACAGCTTTTGTCACTCTTGGTACCTGAGGGATTTATTGAATAAATGCATGAATGGCCAGGAGTGTGAGCAGCAGAAACTCAGAGATGGCAGCCTGGGTGGGGAAAACGCACACGGGAATGCTGTGGTCAGTGAGCACATGGCATTCGAGGAAGAGGAGGGCCGTGCTGTTGTGTGGAAACTGGCAGTTTTTAAGTGGATGCTGTGGCTCCATTCACCAGCCGTTCTTTCTAGTCTTTCTTCCAGAAGTCTTTCTCACCACATTCTGTGGTGTGGGAACATCAGCTCTGCTGGTGTGGCAGGCTTCAGGGTTGGATTCTTTCTGAAGCCCCTGCCAGCGGCAGCCCTCCCTGACTCTGTAAACAGCTCCCTGGTGGGACCTGAGCCAGCAATTCCCTTGGTACCCAGCTCTGCTTCGTGGCTTTGAAGTCTTCTGAAAGCTTCACTTACCTCTTTTCCTATACACTTGCCTGTGATTCTCAAACTATATGCAATTCTCAAACTATAGGATACACTGCTGGGGTTTTTCTGGGGTGGGGGGTTAAGTTATCTTTAGGGCTGGGGATTGTGGCTCAACTGGAATGCTTGTCTAGCCTACATGAGACACTGGGTTTGCTAGGTAGCGCCACACAAACCTGGCATGATGCTGCACACCTGTATTCCCGTCACCCAAGAAGTGGAGGCAGGAGGATCTGAAGTTTAAGACCATCCTTGGTTTCCTAGAGAGTTTAAGGCTAATCTGGAGTACTCAAGACCCTGTCTCAAAAACAATTTTTTGTTCTGCCACTCATACTACATCAAAATCATCATCATCACATCACACACACACACACTCACACACACACCCTGCTCTCCCCGCAGAAAGAAGAGTCAGTTGGTGACATTTGGATGGCTGTCCCAGGGGTGGGGGGTGAATTAGTGCATTTAAGACTCACAGGCCTACTCCAGAGAAGCCAGCAGAATCAAGACCCGGCACATAACACGACCAATAATGACCTATAAATGGATGAACGGCCAAAGGGCTTATTTAAGTTAGGGTTTTATTGCTCTGAAGAGACGCCGTGACTAGAGCAACTCTTACAAAAGAAAGCATTTAAGTGGGCCTGGCTCACAGTTGGGAGGTGTAGTCCATTATCATCATGGCAGGAAGCATGGCAGCATGCAGGCAGGCATGGGGCTGGAGAGGTGGCTGAGAGGGCCACACGTGAATTGACAGGCAGCGGGAAGAAAGCGTGACACTGGGCCTGTCTTGAGCATTTGAAAGTTCTAAGTCCCCACCCAGTGATACCCTTCCAGCAAGGCTACATGTTCTAATAGTACCATTCTCCATGCGTCCATAGGGGCCATCTTCACTCAAACCACCACCTGGCTCAGCCTAGTCTTCTTAATACATCTGACTTAATACATCTGACAAGGGAGTCCGGGGGAGCAGGATTTAGAAGTAAGCGGAAGCTTTAAACATCAGAAACTCTGGAAGAGGCAAAAAAGCCTTCTGGCCACAGAAACCGTGTGAGTCAGGAGGAGCGGAGCGCTATGGTGAGGCTGAAGTGGGGTGAGGAGAGGCTGAAAATGGCGCTCCTGGCTGACCAGCTGCCTGGAAGGCACAGAGCTGCTGTGAGGCCTCCAGCTTCTGGGAGTCCTTCTGGATGGAGGAACAGCTGTTGCCTCTGTTCCCAGGATCCATCTAATTCCCTGTGGAGTCTGAGGTCACAGAATGAATCTCTTCCTGGCAGCTCAGATTTGGTAGGGGGGAGGGGAAGGGTGGGGCTGGCATAGGATGCAAAGGCCTTTCCTGTTCTCTAGGAAGCAGACTACAGTCTACACGCACCTGCAAAGTTCCCTTGGAAAGTGAGCCCCGAAGAAGCTTTGCAGCAAACAGCTGGTTCCCTGCTGTCCAAAGGGGTGACATAGAGCTTACAGCAGCCTCCCACTTCTGCCAGTCACGGGATAGACTGAACACACAGGGTGCTGTGGTGAAGCCAGAGTCCCAGAAAGTTTGGTACCTCATGGAAAAAGTTTGGTTTGGAACAGGAGTGGGGTGGCCCTGCGTCTTTCCAACTGTGCAAGTGAGCGAAGTGGATGGTCAGTAGAGGTGCCCTGCCTGAGAAATAAGGAAAGCCCCTGGGATCCATGAGCGCAAATGGTGCCAGGTAGATCCAGAGTGACCTCTGAGCTGGTCTGGTACCCAAAGGTCCTAGGAGCAGCTACCTGCTGAGTTGACCTCGGAAGATGAGCTGATTTAAAGCCAGGATGGAGAAGGGCACCCTCTAATACAAAGTCCCGGGGGAGCTGGCTTGGCCGTTAGCAGTTATGAAGTGTGGGGAGAACTTTGGTGGGATGAGATGAGAGCTAGTGGGGAGCAAGGTCATAGCCTCATTCGAGTGCCCCCAAGCCCGGCTGACAAGTCCGAGGTGCAGCTGTCAGAAGATGCTAGACTGTCTAAGACAATAAGGACATGCCCAAAAGTAGAGGTGTGATAGCTTGGATTTGGTTTTCCCCAGTGGTTCACCCACGGCATCTGGTTCCTTCCATCTCTCTACCCTGTCATATACAGCTTTGGCCTCCTCCTGGTTCAAGATGACCACCACAGCTCTGGGCAGTCACATCTAAATACTGTAACAACCATCAGAAAACATACCTCGGAGGCTCAGAAAGCAAAGGGGCATGCCCCCAAGCCTGAGTTCAGGTCCTAGAATCCACAGGGTACAAGGAGAGAACCCACTTCCCCACTGTTGGTAACCAGACATTGCCAGCGGACTGCCCTTGGGGGCCTAGCGACAACAGGATGCATCATCACTAGCTGCCAGGATGTGACACATTTCCACAGTCACCACGAGTCGAATATCCTCCCTGTGCACATACGCTACATCTCCTTCTAAAAGGCCAGCCCCTCCTCTCCTGCTCTCTCTTTCCCCTCCACCCTCCATCAGAGGCGGGCTCTGCTTATGGCCCTCCCCAATAATCCTTCCACATGACTTTGTGGCATCCTTCGCTTAGATTATAATACCTACCTTGTCTTCTGACTTCTATACTTTTATGGCGGCACAAATAACACCCCCCCACACTACATAGATAGATAGATAGATAGATAGATAGATAGATAGATAGATAGATAAAACCATTTTTAAAGAAAGAAACAAAGCATACCTAGGAAATAGGTAAGAGCAGTTGCTATACAAGCCTGAGTTGATCCCTAGCACCCCAAACAGACCTGTAAATCTTACCACTGTGCTGGATGGAGACAGGACGTTGGTGGGGCTTGCTGGCCGCTGGCCTAGCCCCAGGTCAGTAAGATATCTGTCTCAAATGAGAGACTCTGTCTCAAGGGAATAAGGTGAAGAGTGATTAAGAATGACACCCACTGTCCTCCTATAATGTCCATATGCATGGGTGTGTACCTGCTCCAGACACACATGGAAAATAATAAAAGACAGGGAAAAAACAAAGAAGGAAAGAGAGAGAGAGAAAGAAAACCCAACACATCTACCAAACTGCACTAGACAAGAACTTGTCTTTCCTTCTGGAGCCTGTCGAAAAACAGGACATTCTTTCAGACATTTCATGAATTAGTCACGTGGTCACAAGGGACAGCAAAGGAGGCTGGGAAGTACAGTACTCATGTAGATGGTGTGGATCCTGCTAAAATGTGCTTTATCATTATGAGAAATAATGAGACTAAATACTGAAGGACAACCGCCAGGCTGTGCCACAGCAGGACACCGACAGTATGCACTCATGGCTTAGTCTCATGTTAACTGTGACTCGCATAGTTACTGGTAAATGCTTGCATTTACAAATAGATTATAAGAGCTCTTGATTTAATTTATTTGTGATTTTCTTTTTAAATAGAGGTATCTGAGAATACTTTTTATTTTTTAAGACAGACTTACTACATAGTCTAGCTGGTGTCAAACGTCAAACCTTCTATCCTTCTGCCTCAGACTCTAGAGTATGGGACTACATGATTTTTGAGAGCAGGAACTATCTTTTCGATTTTTTTTTTAACTTAAAAGTAGGGTTTCATGTAGCCCAAACTGGCCTCCTAACTCCACTACCTAAGTGTTAGGATTATGGGTGTACATTCATCAATCTATCTAGTCCTTCCTTCTTTCCCTTCCTTCCTCTTGTGTCATCTATCATCTATCTATCTATCTATCTATCTATCTATCTATCTATCTATCTATC
>NW_026596088.1:8934123-8947208 GCF_907164565.1 Psammomys obesus | reverse complement strand
ATCTATCTATCTATCTATCTATCTATCTATCTATCTATCTATCTATCTATCCATCCATCTATTTATCTCCTCACTCGTAGCCCAAGATAGCCTAGTACTCTGCAAACCTTCTACTCAGTCTTCCAAGTGCTGAGATTCCAGATGTGAGCTCCTTCACCCAGCTCGCAGGTCGTTTACCACACAGGCCCAGTCGCTGCTCAGTAAGAGCCGGAGGGACAGAAGGATGAGACGTTGGGTGAGTTTTATGTCAGAAGTCCAGCAGAGTAGCCTTGGATCAATAAGGAGCCTTTCCCTCGAGAACGCTTTCCCTGATCTGCATTTTAGAGACTACTGCTGTGAGTTCTGCAGCCGACATCAGTTAAAGGAAAGCTTTGGTTTGGCTGAGATGAAGAGCCTAGAGAGAACTAATGAGGCTCTGATGTAATTGGGTACCAATAAAGTGGCATTATGAGTCAAGGCCATGAGAACTACAGTGCCAATCCCACACAATTAGAGAGTAATTCATCTGCTCCATCCTTTTTGACTTTGAATCATTTTATGAACACCAAGTTCCCACTGACATTGTCTGGTGATGTCATGGTAAGAGTCCTGACAGCCTTTAAATTTCTGGCTCGAAGTCTAAAGTCTAACAGGGATAAAAAATTCAGAAGGCAGTGGAACACAAAGCCACAGAGCCAAAGTCACTGTGTACAAAGTTGGTAAAGTGAGCGTGTCAGCTACATGTTCCCCGTTTTCCCTGTCTGTTGGTAGCATTGTGGAGCAAAAGGGGAGCCGGCCGGAACATTTCCTCACGGCAGGCAAAGCCCAGGTAGTTTCACATGATGTAACTTGTTCAGCCCCTCCACGAGGAACAATCTTATGAAGCAGCTTCTGTTGTCACCTCTGCTTCACAGGTGAGAAAACTAAGGCACAGGCAGGCTGCGTTCACTCCCTGGGATCCTATGGCTTGCAGTGGCAGAGCTGGGATTTGATCCCAGGTCTCCCTCATCACAACACACATTGCTTCAAATTTGCTGTTGCCTTTCGTTTTGATGATGTGTTTCATGATCTGGCACAAGATAAGACATGTAAAGAGAAATTTTATAATGTTCCATTTACAGCGGAGTCTTATGTCACCGGGCAGGGACATTTCACATCCAGCACTTAGGGAAAAAAAAAAATCAAAACAAAACAACTGTATTAAGTTCAAATTGCCTTCACTGTGTGGGCAGAGGAGTCTGCATCACATGCCCATCAGAAGCACGGAACAGCCGGCTTCAGTCTCCTGTTGCATTATGTATCGATTTCGCTTTTAAATTCCATGAACACAGAGTAGAGCGAAGCGAGAGGCAGGCCTGTCGGAGGGTGACTGAGACGAATGGATGGATGCACGAGGGAAGGACAGAAGATGAAAGATGAAGTGGGCTCAATGAGGTGCCGTGCTGAGCTCCCGGTGGCTTGCCTACAGGACCACAGGGCCGGTGGTGTGGGTCTCTGTTTCTCTGTGTGGTTGAGAGGTTTTTAAATGTAATGTTGTGAGGGAAAGAACAGACGTGGGATTCTCCTTAGGAGTTGCTGGCTTTTAGTCTCTCATGGGCTTAAGAAGTCAGATGCTCTAGTATGGAAACCAAATTCTCGCTATTGGAGCATCAGGTGATTCCAAGGGACCAAGCAGTGTGAGTGATTAGCAGCCACCCTGGAAGTGGTGGCACTTTAAGAGGCAGGCCTAGTGGGAGGTCAGCAGATTAATGCCTCCTCTGTGGAATGAGCCCTGAAGTTTATCTTAAGTATAAACACATGCAGGAAACACACACACACACACACACACACACACACACACACACACACACACACACACACAGTGGGGGGAGGCTGGTGAGGTCTAAGGGAAGCGCCTCACCTGTCCACGTGAGAATCCACCAGAAGGTGAACGCCTCACAGTGAGAATAGCCAGAGCTGGACTCCTCAGCTGCTGGCTGCTGTCATCTGGTGGTAGAACCTGTAAGCGGTGGGGCCTTCCTCTGCCCTGCCCTGTCCCCACCTGAGTGACCTGGGGTGAGGACACAACTATATTTTTTCCCTCTGGAATTTTTGAATCTGTTGCAACTCCAAACATTTCCACTGGAGCAGCTGTTTACCCCATCACAAACAGATCCTATCTTCATCCTCCAGGGCCAGCCTCTCTCATGATCACTCCTGAAGGCCTTGGCCCTTCTCTGTCACCTCCCACTGCTGGCAGCACAGTGTTAGGCTTGCTCGAGGCCACAGCTTCGGCTGCCTGGAACCTAAGCTCTGAGTCTGTCATTCCGGGCTCCAGCCAAAGCTTGAAAAATGCCAAGCTGTCTTTGTGCACCTTACACTTGAACACAGAGGCTCCACGGGGTTCCTCCTTTGTGGCAGGCACACTGTGAGGAAGAAGAGGTGAATTTGGTTGTCTTTTTATAGTCCTCTGCAAAGGTCAGGCTTTGTTTTGCAGCTGGAAACGGCCCACACCATACTGTGTGCATAAAAGGGATGGATTATCAGCCTGCCTCCCCATCAGGCCTGTGCTGAGCACATAATCTACCTTCTTTTTCTTGGGCAAAACCACCTAAGGTTCAGTTTGATGAGTTTCATTTCTGACCCTGCATGAAGGGTTGTCCCAGCACCCGTGTCCTTTGGAAAGCTTTGCATGATAATCACAAAATGCCAGGAACTGTCAACTTACAAAGCCGAAAGCTTAATTCAGGCTCATGGTTTTGGGGTTTCACACTGTGGAGGTCTAGTCCTCATTTCCTTCAGGCCTGTGGTGAGGTAGCACATCCTGGTAGGGGCATAGCATAGCAGAAACCACCTGCTACCAGGTGGGTCTTGGTGGGTGTTGGGGTGATGATGAGGAAGTGAAGGGGAGGCTCTCTCTCTCTCTCTCTCTCTCACTTTCTCTCTCTTTCTGTGGTGTCATCTCTAAGGACACACTCCCCCAAAAACAGAGAGCCTCCAGCTAGGCTCTACCCTTTAAAGCGTGCTGTGCCTGGAAACTAAGCTGGTACAAAGAATTTGGAGACTTTTATCCCGACCCCAGTAGAGACCAGAATGACACTCACTTATCAGTCATCTTGGATGCCCAACTTGTGTCATACGCAATATGAAACGGGTGTCTGATCCGCATGAGTAAGACATCACGTGTAAACTGGCTTGAGTGGCCCCCAGCGGTGTGAAGGAACAGGAAAAAAACAGCCTGTGTGCCCAGAGTTCCCTGAGCAGGCCATCCTCGTCCCCTGGAGGACTTCTGTTCACTGACAGGCTGGCAGGTGATTCCTTCAGTATTGTGACTGGGCACACACTGACCGAGCACCTTCACTGCACCGTCCTTTGTTCTAGATGCTTAGAACACACTCAGTTAACAAAACAAAGACCGCACTATGATTCAGATGACGTTTCCAGTCTAGTAAGTTATTGGCCAAGATCAGATTTGATGGCAGGGTAGTAGTTACAAGGACAATTGAGGTGGGACAGCAAACACAGACCACAACTGTCCCACGCAAATCATGGCAAATACATGTGTGTATGTATGTTCATGTATAGTAGTGTGTGTTATGAACATGTAATTAACCGATACATGTAATTGCTGTATTAGTTAATTTTGATTGCTGTGAGAAAAACACACACCTGACAGAAACAACCTACAGAAGACTTCCTTAAGCTCATGCTTGTGGAGAATCCACTGCCAGGCGTGGTGGGCTCTGCCTGTGGTGTGGAGAGCGTAAGATGCAGGTTTGCATAGCATGGTGGCTTAAGAAGCAGCAAGCAAGGCCAGAAGGGGTGGAGGTGGGAGGGACATACAGCCGCAGACACCACTGCAAGCTGGTGACTGAGAGCGCAGCCCATGAGCCTGCAGAGGGCACTGCAGATTTAGAGGTGTCACTCCCCTATTGTTGCCTCCAGGCTGCCACTGAGTGAATGACTTCTTTGACACTTACTCCTTGTCAGAGACCTCACCATAGTGGAACCAGGCGGGCGTGGAGTGAGCTCTCTGAGACTGTGGGACAGGAGAAGCCTTTCCTCTGTTTGATGGTTTCAAGTGTTTTGTCACAGTGACAGAAAGCCAGCACTGGTTTCCCTCCACCTTCCCTCTAACTGAGGCCTGAATAGGAGTGACAACCTTTTACAGGGCATTTTCTGGTCTTTTCCTTTAGACACCACCATGGCCCTCAAACACTTGACACAGACAACAACATCCTTCCTCTTCATCCCAACAACTAGACACAAAGTACATTTTATGTTCCTGGACTGTTGGCCAACACCCTAACTTCTTTTGTCCTAATTTCACATTCTAGCTCATTCAAAGGTTTCCACTCGGGGGCATGAGTAAAATAATTAGAGAATGGCACAATTCTGGAATGGCATGGGACAGTGACTTTCTGGGTTGAGTGTAGGCATAAGGTTATTGTGTGATTAAAAAATAACTTTAACTATTGAGAATGACCCTTCAAAGCCTTTCTACCTGCCAAGGAAATGAATTAAAAATCAAGAATAAAGAATTAAACATTAAATTAAGGAAGTAATATTTCAGCTTGAAAGGTGACTTCATCTTGAGAGTGGGGCTACAGGCAGAGTGGGAGGTGGACTTGGTTTCTGCTTAGACCCTCAGGCTGGCACAGGCAGATGCTAGATAAGTGCTTTTTCATTTTTTTTTTAAAGAGCTTTTCTTATCCCCAAACTAGTCATTTCCTTGACTTCCTTGTAGCTGCCCATCCCTAGTCGTTCTGTTGAGGCTCCCATCTGCCACATTGTCCCTGTAGAGCCTGTGGTCAGAGTTTCCAGGGACTCAGAACCAACAGAAAGGAGAGGAGAGAAGAGAAACAGAGGAAAAAAAAGAAAGAACAGAGAAGAAAAAGAACAGGAAAGAGGAGGGGGAAGAACAGAGGAGAGAGAAAAGAGAGAGAACATAGGAAGAGAAGAAAGAGGAGAAAGAACAAAGAGAGGAGGAAGAAAGAAGAGAGAGGAGAGAAGAATGGAGAGGGAAAGAGAATGGGCACATAATGGAATAGATATATATATAGAGAGAGATGAGTATATAGGTGATAGATGAATAGATGAAAGGTAGATAAGTAGACAATAGATAGGTGATAGAAAATAGATAGCTGACAGATGGATAGTTAGGTGGTAGAGAGGTAGACAGACAATAGATACATGACAATAGATAAATGATTGATAGACAAGAAATAGATTAACAATCCATAGGTGCACCAATACATCAGTGCATACATATACAGATGCAAAGACTGGTGTGTTAGAAGGAAAAGGCTTGTGTTGGCTGAGGCTGACAGGGCCCCCGGGACAGCAGCTCATGAACTCCGGTCTGCACAGGAGGCTCTAGGAGTAGGAGAGCCAGTGTGACACAGACAGGCCCCCATTTCCAACACTTTGACTTGAAAGCTTTTCACTTTTATGATGGTAAAGAAGCCATGCCCAGTGAGCTCTGCATTTAGAGCACCAAGTCAGGGTCTTTTCCCAGTGAGATGCAGTCTGACTCTCCTGCAAGGCTGGGCGCTGTCAGAGACTGAAGCTCCCCCTCAGCCCTGCTGCAATGAAGGGCACAAGGGACTCACATTTGAGAAGTGAGGTAGAGGAACACCCTTCCTTCCTTCCTTTTTTTCTCGATTTATTTTTATTTTTTTGTACCAGTGTGTCTGAGAGTGTCAGATCCCCCGGAACCGGAGTTACAGCAGTTGTGAGCTGTCATGTGGGTACTGAGAATTGAACCCCAGACCTCTTGCACTAAACTGCTGAGCCCTCTCTCCAGCCTGGAACACTCTTTCTGTATATGGCATGTTCAGCCTGTGGTGGGATTCATGAGATGTGACTTTATCAAAAGTACAGGAGCAGCAAAGATAAGCTGGTATGTCACTCTGAAACCTAAAGCCCACAAAGACAGCTGGCCAGGATCCTGAATTCACCATTCCATCTCACTTTCTCCTCTTTCTCTCCTGACTCCTTTCCTCTCTTTTATGTCCTCCCTTCAAGTCTCATCTCCCTTCGTGTCTCACCTCTTAGTGTGCTTACCGTTCCTGTCAAGGTTCTCCTTTTGCAGAAAGCAGCCCTCAGGCCCAAGGACCTGGACTGGTTCATTTTATGTGTCAACTTGACTAGGCATGAGATGCCAAGATATTTGATCAGTGCACAGATATTCCTGGGAACAAGTTTCTGGATATGACTAACCATTGTGAATGGATGAGCTAAGAAGAGCAGGTGGGCCTTAGCCCACCAGTTGAAGGCCCAGCAGGACATAAAGTGAATAAGAGACTGGCTGCCTCGTGATAGAAACATCGTTTCTATCGGCTTGATGGGATTGAGAAATGCCCCTGAGACTAAGGAAGCATGCCTCCCAGAGCACCTGAGGATGTTTCCAGAGATCAGTGAGATCATGAGGGCTCTGATCTAATCCACGGGTTAATCTCTTGATGGGTTCCGGATGTTGTGGCATTAGGAAGGAGGTGGAAGGCAGTAGGTGGAGGAAGGAGGTCTTAGGGTGGGGTATTGGGGACTATATCTTGCCCTAACTCCTGCTTCCTGGCCACCTGATGTGAACTGCTCAGTGCTCCTTACCCCTCAGGGTGGGCTGAGAGTGTGGAAACTGTGAGCCAAAATAAACCCATCCCCACTTAGTGTCATCTACTGGGTGACTTAGGGAAAGTGATGAGCAAAGTGACCAGGCACAGAGCAAGCTGTACCCGAAGAAAGGGACCCCTGGGTTCTTCCTCTGGTAGAGCCCTTACCTTTCTAATAGGCACAAGGGTCAGATTTCTGTGGCCCTTCTAAATGGCATATTGAACTCATGTTCTGAAATTATTTTTATTTCACAGCCTTAGAACCAGGTTACCTTTAACTTAATTACTTTTTTAATGCCCACATGGCCTTAATTACACACACACACACACACACACACACACACACACACACACACTGCATCAGCAAGTAAGCAGAGGAGGCTGTACCTCAACACAATTTTTCATCTTGGGAGGAAGCTACCTGGTAGTTAGGCTCTGAAAATAAGCAACCAACAGCTGGGAGGGGGTCAGCTTTTGTTTGCTATTTTCCTCTTTCTGCAGGGAGCGGGGAAGCAAAACCACTCATGGTTGTCTCCACCTGCTGAAGACACGTGGCTTAGAATGTGTTTCCAGTTGTTGAGGCACCAAAAGGGCTGGAGAAAAAGTGTAAAAACAGGTCCCTTCTTAGTGGAGAGCAATGGGGAAAGCAGGACGGTGGAAACCCTGCCTAGGCTGAGAAAACTGGCTGCAAAGCAGAGGCAATGTGTCCACAGACGGCTGACTGAGGTGATCCTGGAATTAACCAGTCCTTCTCACCCTGGTCTGCATTCCTGAGCTCTCTTGTGGGGTCTTAAAAAGTCTCTGCTTCACCAGGCAGAGGAGAGTGTATAGACCCTTCCTAACTGTAGGCACTGCTCCATGGCTTGGAATCCAGCATTGAGGAGCGCGAGGAGCAAGCATCGGCTTTGTTCCTGCGGTGTAATGTGACCAGGGGCCTCCAGTTCCCGGTGCGATGCCCTTCCTGGCAAGATGGATTATATCCTCAAACCACGAACCAAAATGTATTCTTTCTCCCTTACATTGCTTTTGTCGAGTTTTTTGTTTTGTTTTGTTTTGTTTTAAAATCACAACAGAGAAAGTGCCTAAGCCAGAAAGCAGCATGAAGAATTGAGAAATTCTCAAAAACAAAACTGAAACAAACACAGCAGAAAAAAAAGAAGCATTTTTGGGAAGAGAAAGGTTGACACGGATGTAGGCCACCCCTGGGCTTGGGTTTGGGAGCTGACGGGCCAGAGGTCTGACCACCGGCAGAGGGGAACCCTCCTTCCTGTCACTCTCGGGAACATTCCCAGGTGCTCACCCAGCTCAGGGGCAGGGTGGGGGGAAGGTGGTGGAGTGGGGGGTCATTCCGACTTGCAGCTACTTGAGTCCTCCATTGCCGTTGAGTCAACCTATTTGTTTACCTTAGATTCCTTTACAGATGTGGGCCTAGAGCCTGCTCAACTCCAGGCGCTGGGAGGTGGTGAGTAGGACAGGGGAAATGAGGGTTTTAAGTAAGCGGTGAGAATGAGGACACAGCGGGGTGGAGGGCAGCTGAGCCCACGTATGGGATAGAGTTCATGTGAGAGTCAGGGTGTGCAGGGAGAGCAGCAACCATCAGGTGCTGCCTGGCGCTGGAAGCTGGCACCTCGCAGGGAACCCCTGGACAGGCACGGTCTGGCTGCGCCCATATTCTCATCTCTCTCCCTTCTCTGAAAAAGCACATGAATCCATCAGGACCAGGACACCCAAGCTATGTGGAGGGCGCCACCTGGAACACTCAAGCGCGCCCTCCCATCTGGCAACACTCAGGTGTGACATTTGGGGACGCTCTCTTTTTGCAGCCGGGATCGAAGGGTGGGATTGCCAGGGCCAAGCTATCCCCCTGTGGCGGTTCCCTGCCTCTCCCAGGTGTCCTTCACCCAAGCCATCTGTAGCTGTCCGCCAGTCCCGCCTCGGGCTCCGCTCGGTGCGCGCGCGCCCTCTGGAGGCCAACGGCGTGGGCCGTCCTCGGGAAAGTGTCCAGGCGTGGTCCTGAGGGGCTGCAGACAGCCCTGGGGAGCATTGAAGACCTGCTGTAAAAGACCGGCTTTATGTGTTTTCTCGCTGCTTCCACTCCCCACTGGGCCCCCTTTCCCCAGAAGGCTCGGTCGAGCTTCCCTTCCCCTAAAGCTGTGTTATGGAGATGTTTGCAAGGTTCTGGAGTGAGGCTCAAAGAGAGAGGGGTCTCCATCAGCGTTAAACCCTTGCACCATAGGGGTGGGGCATGTAGTCCCGCAGCTCTGCAGCAAGGCCCGGTGCTGCAAACGGCAGTCACCAACACACCTCACACTGAGCTACACGTCAGAGGGTCCGCTGAAGCAACAGGGTCAGGCAGAAGAGAAACAGGTTCACAGAGAGCTGGCGGCAGCCTCCACCCAGATCCGTACCGTCATTCCCCCACAAGTCAAGCAGAGACTCCAATCGGAGCACCGGAAACTTAGAGGCGGTGTACCATCGTTAGCCGGGATAAGGTAAGGACCACCGAACAGAAACCACCAAGGGCCTGACAGGATGGATTCTGACTGGGGCTGAGGGAGCACCCCGGAACTGCACTTGCCACCTGCTCTCAGGCTCGTACACCGCTGTCTGGAAGAGGGAGGGAACCACGGGCATCCAGAGAAGCCTAGCTCGGCTGCCTGTGGAAGCACAGTGTTTGCAGGGACGGCTCCTTCATCATGCTGGCATCAGCTCTGGGTTCTGTCCAACTTTAAATCATATTTCCCTGAAAGGTCAGACTGGTAAAGAGAGGGAAACAGCAAGGAACACTGACCACATGAGGACATGCTGTAATGGAATAATGACGACGGGGAATCAGAACCTCTCCGGCCTTTTCCTGGAAGCTCTCCGAAGCATCAAGCACCACCAGCCCTTCATTTTGAAGGGGAGGCTAAGCACACAACAGTTGACTGTAAAACCCTTCGTGTGTGACTGAGGCATCTGGCCTAAGAGCGTTACCGTGGGAAGGCCAGAGCAGGCACCGGAATCTCTGAAGACACTCTCTGCCCAGCACTGGAGAAGCGGAGGCCACAAGATCCTTGGAGCCATATGGCCTGCCGGTCCAGCTCAGTCTGAGCACCAGGTTCAGTGAGAGACCTGTCTCAAGGAATATGTCAGAGTGACCGAGAAAGACAGCCACGAGGGACCTTTTGCCTCTCCCTAAGCACCCACCCCTGCCCACAAAACACACAAACCATGAAGCCTCTGCTAATGTCCTGGATTGAAATTTGCTTTTAAATCTAGCATAGAACTGTGTGATTTTATTTTTATTTCTATGGCAGAAAATCTACACTGTTAAACTGAGTGTCAGTGGGTTTAACTATATTCACAAGAAGTACAACGGGCACCACAAATTCTAGAACATTCTTATGATATCCCTCCCCCAGGAACCCTTATCTACCAGGAATTACTTCTTTTCTCCCTTCCCCCCTCAGCCCCAAGCACCCACCAATTTCCCCTATCTCTGTGAGTGGCCTGTTTTAGACATGTCATGCAAATCAGATCATAAGTAGCCTTTGGATCTGGCTTCTTCTATTGTACATAGGTTTGAAATGTGGGAAAACATTAATGTGCATTGCCCCTTTGACCATTGTTTAATAAACAGTCCAGGGTATTCACATCAGCATCCCTCTCCAGGGATTCTCCTGTAGCCAATCATGTTTTAAGGTCCAGCCATGTTACAGCACGGACTGATGCCTCCTTTCTTTTGATGGCTAAATAACATTCTATTTTCTGCAGAGACCATTCTTCATTTGGTTCCTCAATGGATTGGCATTTGAGTTGATGATACATGCTGCCATGGACACTCACGTTGAAGCGTTTGAACATGTTTTCAATCCTGTTGGCTTAACCTCAGGTACGTAAACTACGCATCTGAGACATTTTCAGATCACTTCCCAAAGTAGCTGGGGCCACTGACTTCATGACTAGCGGCACTTGAGGTTTGCAGGTTCCTTCCCAGTGCTTCCCATTGGGGTTCCCTAATGACTGATGATCATGAACATCCTTTCTTGGTTGATCATCCATACAAATGTATCTATTTCTTTTTACTGAGCTGTAGATGTTCTTTGTGTATTCTTCGGGGTGGGGGGAGGTTGAAACATAACCCAGGATATCCTGGAACTCCTTCTGTAGACCAGGCTGGCCTTGAATTCAGAGATTCACCTGCCTCTCCCTCCTGGGTGCTGGGATTAAAAGCATAAGCCACGATGCCTGGTTTCTTTACTTATTCTTGAAAAAAGCGTCTTATCAGATAATTTGCCAACACCTTTCATCCTTTATATATTTTTTTCAACATCTTGACTTTCATGGCATAGGTTTTTAGTTTTGATGGAGTCTGGTAATAGGTTCAGTTTTATGGCAGGCAGGTGTAGTAGGGCTGCTTTTGGTTTTGGTGTTTTATTGCAGCAATAGAAAGCAAACTAAGAAACATGTAGACTTTGGCATATTTGAAGTTAATTTTTACATATGCTGTAAGGGTCAAACTCCTTTTGTTTTTGTTTTGAGATAGTCTCACTATGTAGCTCTTGGCTGGCTGGCGCTCACAATGTAGACCAGGCTGGCCTCAAACTCACAGAGCTCCACCTGCCTCTGCCTCCTGAGTGCTGCTGGGATTAATGGTGTGCACCACCCCACCAGGCTTCAAACGCGCTCTTTACATATGATGGAAGTCCAACTGGTACCTTTAAAACCATTAGCAAAAACACAGGTAAACAGCCTCTGTTGGTCCTCGATGACAGGAATCCCAGCTGAACTTTTGCTAAGAGACACAGGAGTCTCCAGCGAGCAGCTATTTGAAAACACCCTTTCACCCGGGAGAGTTGGTTCTTTTCCTTCAGTCACATCCGCATTGAGCACCTACTGAGCGCATGACTCAAAGATCTGGATCTCCTGGATCAAGGTACTGATAAAGGTCACCAGGAGCACAGTGAAGCGAATCACCCAGAGCCAGGCAGGGGGCGGGGCTGGTGGGGTTATCTTGTGAACGGGAGCCGATTGATAAACTCCAGCCAGTGAAGCTCTCTCTAGAGTGTCCATGACAGCCTTTCGGGGACATCAGATCAGGAGGGTTAATCCTCTGATGGAGTCATAATGTGACCATACCGAGGATGTGGAAAAGAGGCAGTAGCTCACTGGGGGTGTGTCCTTGTGCTATGTCTCCCTCACCCCCAAACCCCTTCCAGTTTCCTTCTCTTGGCTTCCTGTCCACAGTGGAGACCCCACCACAGTGCATGGAACTGAACAACCATGAACTGAAAACACGAAAACACCCCAGAATCTTTATTCGTTTAATTTTTTTTCTCCCAAAGATTTTGATCACAGAGACAGAAACTGGGCTATGACAGTGGGCTTCTTCAAGGGACACTGGGGTTTGAACTTAAGTTGGGGGTGGTAAGGGATCTGACAGCCATGTCCACAAGGGAAGGCATTCTAGGCCAAGGGCACAGTCACTTTGAAGGGCATCAGACAGGCCTGTCCCTGGCATTTGCGAGGAGCCCATGGAGGCCAGTGGCTGGAACAGAGGGAGGCAGGAATGTGCCCAGAAGGTCACCTAGACCTTCAGGTCACCCAGAATCTCGTTCGTCACCGTGGGGACTTTGCCAAGGAGCTGGACTAAGCTGGTGGGGATGAGCTGAGCTGGCTGGGTGAAAACAGATTGTGGGAGGACAAGAGCATGAAGGAGGCTTCTGGAATCATCTGGGCAAGAGAGGGAAGCCAGCGTCGGCCCCACTGCACCATGGAAGGCAGTAGGAGGGTTTCATATATTGACACCACATCCTCAACAAGGGATGGAGGTGACAGGAGCAGGAATTAGGGGCAACCGCAGTAAGTAACCTTGCTGGGTACCCGCACCCTGGCATCACTGCTAGCCATCACAGAGGCCACTTCGGAGAGCAGGCCCGGCACTGCGAGGAGGGAAGCGGCTCAGCTTGGGGCGGTTCAGCCCCAACATGCTTTTCCACTTCAAAATGGAAGCACTGGATGGACAGCTGGAATGGGAGGCGAGGACAAACACCCACAATGAGACATCCAAGGTAAGAGTGTAGACAGGAGGGGGAGGGGGCTTGTGGCATTAGGAGGTAATAGAGGTGTAAAGAGAGAGGCAGGAGAGCCTTCAGGGTGGTGCGCAGGTCTACTGTTTTCACAGTTCACCACCTGCTTGTAGGTCTTAGGAAGTCTTCTGCTTCCGCCCCTCCCACTTTCCTTCCTTTAAATGGGCACCAGTATACTGTGCACTAGGACAACTGAGCTCATGCAGGAGAGAAAGAAACAGACACTACAGCAACCTGAACTTGGCAGCTACACCAAACTATACTGCAGGCCTCTGAAGACAACCCACATGGAAGAATCTAAAGCCATCTTTACCTCTTCTTAGCATGTTTATTACTACCACTTGGTCACAAAGTTAAACCCACTTTTGTTGGTTTTTCTTTGATTGTATCTTTGTTCGTGTGTGTGTGTGTGTGTGTGTGTGTGTGTGTGTGTGTGTGTGTGTGT
>NW_026596088.1:8860341-8934113 GCF_907164565.1 Psammomys obesus | reverse complement strand
TGTGTGTGTGTGTGTGTGTGTGTGTGTGTGTGTGTGTGTGTGTGTGTTTCTGGTCCTGAATGTAAGAAGAGGGTGTTCGATTCCCTGGACCTGGAGTTATGGATGGTTGTGAACATCCCAATGTGGGTGCAGAAACTAAACTGCGGTCCTCTGGAAAAGCAAGTGCTCTTAACTGCTGAGCCATCTCTCCAGTCCCTTGTTTTGTTTTCTTGATGCAGGGTCTCACTATGGGCCCTACCTTGGTCCTAAATTTGTAATCCTCCTGCCTCAGCCTCCCGAGTTCTAAATCCACTGGCAGAAGAGGTTGAAGAGTGTTGATAGAAACTACCTGGAGCTCACTATTGTCCGACACCAGAGCCACTGCAGCAGGCCCCAATTCACCGAGGGTGCTGATGAGAGGACACTAGGCTGTGGGAACCACTGATCCTGGGACCAGGCAAACCAGGTCAGAATTTTAGGTCTACAAACTTTGTTATTTTCCTTGCTGTTATTGCTCAGAGTGACCTCCAACTCCTGTCTCACCCTCCCAGGGAAATGCCAATTGACATTCTGAGAGGAGAACCGCTGATCTTTTCGCGTTGTTATTTGGTTTGGTTTCTGTATTTGACAGGGTCTCAATATGTAACCTTGACTACGAATTGGAAGGCAATTCGTAGACCAGACTAGCCTACAGCTCACGGAGAGCCACCTCCTCCCTCCCACACGCTGGGATCCCAAGTCTGCACCACCATGAGCCCAACCTAAGCATATTATTTGATTAAGGTAATGCTGTCCATAGTCTACAAGGACCGATACTGAAATACAGAAGGCTCAGGACCCTGTGAACAGAAACTTCCTCTTTGAAGATCTGCACAGTCACTCCCTGGATGGACTTCCCAGTCTCATTTAGCCCATCTTAAACAGTCTTGTGTTTTACATTACCTTTTTTTTTTTTTTACAACCTGCAAACTTAACTTATTTTCCTCTTAAAGATTCCTGTAGGGGCTGGAGAGATGGCTCAGGATTTGAGAGCACCTGATGCTCTTACAGAGGACCTCAGTTTGGTTCCCAGTTCACCACTCTGTGTAACTCCAGCTCCAGGGGATCTAACACTCTCTTCTGGCCTCCACAGACACCCCAACATATGAACACACACATAAGTAAGAATAAAATAAATCTTAAAAAAGATTCCTGCTAACTAATGAATGATTCATTCCTGATGGCTTAGGCCATAATTAACCAGGAGAGCAAAGGAAGACCAGCTGCAGGTACTATAAGGTGGGCAAAGCCAGGCCCCTGCCAGCCTCACAGCACAAGGAAACTAGTGCCGAAGAGTTTCATTACTGGAAAACAACGAGAAAAGCTCCAACCACCACCTCTTGTACTTTATTAACAAAATACACACAGCAATAATACACACACCGTCTCCTCCGCAAGCATCGCTACTTAAGTTACAAGTATCTTTTCAAGAAGTGGGTCAATGGACATACTTTAAATTCTTTCTGATAAATATATTGCTGCACTGCATCCGGCCTGGATAGCTCTCTTCAACAAGGAGTATGCGGGAGCCTGTGAGAACAAAGGCTGGGATGTGGGCGGTACAGGGCCTGTGTACCATGCACAGCATCCTGAGTTTGCTCCCCAGTGCCCCAGGAGGGAAAGGCAAACAGGACAAAAGGTATGTTCAGTGACAGAGCGCCTTCCCAGCGCGGCCCTGGATCCAGCCCTGGCAACCCAGCCGTGTGTGCTGCATCTAGGCGCAGATGTCCAACTGGGACTTACTGGTAGGGCAGGGTTTGGGCTCCTCTGGATAAGAAACAGAATCTGGGAAATCATTTAATTTGAAACATTCAGAACACTAGAAGCATCTATGGCCACTGAACCCCTGGGTTTGTCTCGTGGGATCATAACAGAGTAGGGTAGGGGAGCCTCACTCTGGACCAAGGCTGAACTTGTGTGCTTCTATCAAGTAGCTGGTTCCCTGCCTTTAAACCTTTACTTTCAAATGTCTCTTTCTGGGAACAGAAGGCTTTGGCCCCTCAACCTTTAAAATGGTCCCCAAAGCACTACCAGTAACAGCTGGTCCCTACCAGTTCTGCATCGTGGTCCAGGCCTGTGTCATGGTGCTCAAGCTCTTCATCTCGAAACTTCTTGATGACCTGGAGAAGGAAAGGAATTGCAAGTGGAGGGAAGTTAGCACTCCAGGTTGTCCACTGCTCATTCTGTCTCCAGGCAGGAGCTTCGGGGCCTAGTGTACGGCTGAGGTTGACATGCTTTGCCTATGAAGGGCCAGAGCTCTTCACTCTGCCATGTCATGGGTGTGGCTCTAGAGAGACTTATTTATGAAACAGGCTTGGCCACAGGCTGGAGTTTGCCAACTGCTGACTTAGGTTTCAAAAATTAAGAGTTGTTGCCTGTCATAGTCACTATTCTGTTGCTGGGAAGAAGCACTGTGAACAAAGCAACGGTTATAAAAGAAAGCCTTTAACTGGGGACTCAGTATTGTCAGCATGGCAGGGAGCATGGCGGCACTTACGGTGCTGGAGCAGTAGCTGAGAGCTACATCCTCATCCCCAGGCCAAGAGAGAGATTCTGGGCCTGGCATGGGCTTCTGAAACCCCAATGACATTGGCCCACCCCCAATGACACACTTCCTCCAACACGGCCACACCTCCCAATCCTCCTAATGCTTCTCAAATAACACCACTCTTGATGACTGAGGTTTCAAGTACATGAGCCTACAGGGGTCATTCTTACTCAAACCACCACATGGCCAAATACAGAGATGCACACTCTCAGAAACCCAGCACTTGGAAGGCAAAGGCAGGAACACCAAGAATTAAAACCAGCTTATGCCTCAAAAATAAGACAAACAAAATCCAAAGAGACCAACTACTAGGGGGTGTGGAGGGATGATGCTGAGACGGGAGGATCCTCTGTACCAGCCTGGGCTAAATAGTTCCTTCTTTTCCTTTCAGAAAATTACCTGAGGCACTCAACCTAAAGGGTTTATCACCACCTTTTATTTTTAAGATTATAATTTAATCACATTTTTCCCTTCCCTTTCCTCCCTCCAAACATTTGCCCCTCCATGTTCTCCCTCAAATTCATAGTCTCTCTTCTCACTAATTGTTATGTATTTGCATACACATATTTAAATATAACCTGCTCAGTCTGCTCAGTGTAATGCTACCTGTATGTATGTTTCCAGGGCTGACCTTTTGGCCCTGGACAAACAATCGGTGTGCTCTTCCCTGAAGAAGGCCTACTTCCCCAGCTCAGCTCTCCTCCGTGGCCTGTGGTTCTTTGCGTAGACTTTTCTCCGTCCAGTTTTCCATGTTAGCTTGTGTCATCCTTGTTCAGCTCATGTGCTACTGAGTCATGGATGTGCAGAGGCCACACTGACCTGGACTCAGGGGACACTGGTTCTAGGCTTCCCTGTGCCTGGGCTGTGTGACCTGTCTGTGCCTCCCCCTCAGCTGTCTAAGGCCCTGCCTCCCTGCCACTCTTACCACTGTCTTCTTCCCAGCTGTCCCCTGCCCTTTCTCCCCTCAGGCAGCACAGTCGGTCACCTGCAGCAGTTCCTCATACTTCCCAGGCTCCTCCTCCATCAGCTTGCGGATCTGGTTGTTGTAGTGATGAGCGATGGACTCCTCTACCGCCACGGTGCAGGCCATCGCTCCTTCCTTCCCCAGCAAGGCAGTTCCCGCCCCTGCAATCACAAACAAGGTCAAGCGAGAGCCACATGCTTCTGGTCAAGGGTGTCTGCGAGGCCTCCTGACATCTGGGCTGGTAACCCTCCACGGGAGGGCTGAGCTGTGCTTCTCGGGGTGTGCTTCCGCCTCCTGAGTGCTGGGATTCAAGGTGTGTGCCACTACACCCGCACTCAAGCTGCTCTCAGGTTAGACCTGTCGGGAGGCAGCATCTGGCTGTGGCTGCACTATCCTAGCTTTCCTCTGTGTGTATCGTATTTTCTATTTATAAAAGTGACGACTCTATCTTAAAATAACATAAGCAAACAATTCAATCAACTTACTTGTAAATAAAGAAGGTTGGATTGGGTCATGACAAGGGTTTCAGGGGCATGAACAGCTCATCCCCAAGAGCTGAAGCAACTCCTGGACAGACACCTACCCAGTGCAAAGCCTGCCACGTTCCACAGGGGCATCAAAATCGTAGGTCGGACCCTGAACGTGACCATCAACTCGTTGAACTTTTTCAAGTGATTCTTCTCTTGATCCCACATTTTCTGGGGGGGAAACATAAAAGGAGGCAAGCATTACAGGGACTTTTTCCTATACCCTGAGGCCATGACACGGCTGAGTACACAGGAGGAATAAGCAACTGGTGTAATGCTATCTTCCATCCCTATATATTCATGAGATAAAAGCAAAACACAGAAGAATCTAAAAAAAAAAAATAATAATAATAATAATAAAAGCCTGCAAGGCAACTGAAGAACCAAGTCTGCACCTCCTCAGACAGAGCTAAGAGTTCCGAAACTGCCACAAGTCCAGACCCACAAACACCTCAGTAACACAGTCAGCTTGTACACTGAGCCTTCTGGAACCCCACTGAGCCACCGGCTCAAGCAACTACAGGTGAAGATAACGGACAAGATCTGCGTCCTGAGAACACAAAGGCTGTTCTCGGCAGGAAACAGAACAGCAAGGAGAGGTATTCCCCTGCATTGGGGGACTCTCGGTAGCCTTGACGTGCTTCAAAATAGAGCTGCGCATGTGCAGGAGACACAAGCAGAAATACACCGTCTCACTCGCGGGATGCGCTCTGGGGACTGGGATGTCTGAGGGGAATCTAAAGCGACACATGCTAAGCTACCACTTGGTCAGGCACGGTGCCAACGGCTCTGCATGAGCTTGCTCCCCAACCAAACCCGATGAGTCGGGGGTGACCGGGCTAGTTTGCACCCAGGGAAATGAAAACCTAGAGGCCATGTGACCTCTTCAAGGTCACAGAAGGACGCGAGCTAGAAAGGAAAGCTGGGTCTCTGCGACTGTTAACCCCTCTCTCTGGCACTCTGCGAAGACGAGCCTACGAGAACCTGCTCGCACACGGAACCTGGCCCTAACGGAGGAATTTTCAGCCTTCTCTGCCACAGAACATTGACACCATAAAGGCACTCAATTTCCACACCCAGTCCTTCTCTCTTTTTACTTTTCCTCTCTCCCCATTCTTTTTTTTTTTTTTTTTTCTGACTTGGAACTTCCTATGCAGATCAGGCTGGCCTCAAACTCACAGAGATCGGCCTGCTTCTGCCTCTGAGTGCTGGGATTACAGGCATGCACCACACCCTCCGCCATATTCAGTTTATGTCTGTGCTTTTACATAAACAGAACACACATGTGCCCTGCTACCCAGCGCCTCCCTTTGGAACACACAGCCGAAAGTGACGAATGCGGCCTTCCGACACGCTGTCAGTGCAACAGACCAAGTGAAGACGTGGGGAAGTACCCACCTGAATGAGAGGGCCAACACTGCTCCGGCCCAGCACCGCCATTTGCCCTGCATAGATGCGGTTTGCTCCGTATTCGCCAGCATGATCCACCCGAATTATCCGATCCACAACTGCCCAGTTAATATTGTCTAAGGTCATTCCTGAACTGTGAAATCTGGTGGCAATGACTCTCCCATAAGCTGCAACGAGAATGCAAGTGACAACCTTACATTATCCGCACAAAACACCGATACGTCCTCTTTATTCTAAAAAACAAAAACACCCCCTTTAAAAAAAAAAAAAAAAAAACCACAAATTTTTGTGTGGGTGTGTTGAAATGCAGGTGGCAGTCACAGGACAAGTTAAAGGAACTGCTTCTCTTCCCTCCTTCATGTGGGTCCCGAGATGGAACTCAGGCCCTTATGCTTGGCCGCAGGCACCTTTACCACACTTGCCTGTTGTCCTTTTGCAGACTTAGAACCACGGCCATGAGCAAGCCCTGAGGGCCAGACATATCCACTGGTATATTCTTTGTCACCTGCAAAGCTCAAACCCCACAGATTTCACCTAAAGCCTGGAGCTCTGTTTTAGACATATGGCCATCTGGAAAGGCTGAGGCCTGTCCTCAGCTGACATGACAGCTGCTTCAGTCTCCTCTCAAGCTGTACATCAGAGGCCCTGAAGCCATGATACTCTCCTCCAGTCTCCCTGAGAAGCAGCCCGTCCTGATGTTCTGAAGAAGCTCAAGGTACAAAGCCTGGCAACCCAGGCTGGGACTTCAGAGTTCTTTAAACTAGTTCATGAACAGGTCCCTGAGGCCCCGCCTCACAGACTAAATTCTCCTTTAAAACGTATTTTCAGGAAACCAAAGAACAAACACTTTCACTATACTCTCCAAGCCCCAGGTCAGAGGCTCTCAAATGTTTACCTCCTCCCAGAAAGTTCTGGTAGTAAGGTGTGTTCACCCATATGAAAACCCTGGTTTGTCACTCTATAACTACCAAGTCTTTGGAAGATACTTCTTTTCACCTAGGCAAACATCAACATCCAGAAAATGGGTGAAAACGTTCACATACCCCTTTGGTTCCTTCATTAAAAAGGCTTACAGTCTTCGGACACAAGGCCACCCGGGGCAGGTTTAGAGAATCTGGCATGCACTTATGCTGTAGTTCTGAACATGAGTTTTGCTACCGTGTAGACTTTTAGATGCTGTACCTGTTTATTATAGTGCTGGAGAGCAAGCCCAGGGCTTGATGCATTCTGGGAAAACAGTCTACCACTAAGCTAAACCCACAGTCCTGGGATAAACAGGACACTGTGTACAAAGAAGCACGGATTCTGCAGGACTGGGATGAGCTTCGGTCTCCTGCATATGACATGCTCCGCCTCACTCAGCACACTGACTCTAAAAACTAAAGAGATCAGAAAGCAGACAGGGAACCTCAGGTCTTCTGCCAAGAGTAAGGCTCCAACCACTCCAGACTGTCTTCAGATAGTGGGTCTCCATGTCTGTGGCCCACTTTTTATGGGAGAACAACAGGACACAATCAGACCTGCTGCATTTCTGTGTCCCAAGTTCAAGGGCCCGAGCTTCTGGCCAACTTGGCAGAAAGTAGGGTCTGGAGACAGACTTGATGAGCCAGTTTTACTTCTCAGCACAGTCTTGCTTGCTTGTTCTACTTGTTAGCAAAGAAAGGTAGAGGCAACCCACTACCCTTTTTTCAAAAAAGCTACTGAGGAAAAGCCAAAAGAAAGCAGGTGGGCCAAGTTCACACAGCTGGCTTCTGAGGTGTGACGAACAAGATTGCTTGTACTGAGAACACACTGGACTGTTCCCTAAAATCCCACCTCTTCCAGATTCAGGCACTCAGTGACTGGGAGAGGGTCGTGAAGGTTCTGTTTGTGGCTTTCTTCTAACCAAATCAGTATAGATATTTCTTATCTGTAAAATCCTCCAATAAACTCCTGCATCAGGAGGGAGAGGCAGGCAGAGCTCTGTGAGTTTGAGGACATCCTGACATCCTGGTGAACATAGCAAGTCCTGGGTAAGTCAGAGTTACAGAGTGAGTGCTATCTTAAAACCAAAGCCAAAACCTACCCAATAAGAATGCTATTTTTATTTTTCAAGGAGAAACACACACTTAAGATTTTTTATTAAGCCAGGCGTGGTGGCTCATGGCTACAATCCCAGCACTCAGGGAGACAGAGGCAGGCAAGATATCTGTGAGTTCAAGGCCAGCCTTGTCTACAAAGTGAGTCCAGGACAGCCAAGGCTATGAGAAACCCTGTCTCAAAAAACAAAGAATATTTTTTTTTTATTATTATCATGAGGCTAAATGCAACAAAGCCAAGTGACTTCATAAATGAAAGCAAGAGATTCTTGTTAACTCTTCACTGGGTTAGCAAGGGGCCTTAAAACCCACATCCCTGTGTCCTGACTGCCTTGTTTACACGCTTTAAAATAAAACTGAAGCCCACTGCCCAGAAGCTCTTAAATGTGCTGTTCCAACAGTGGTGCCCGGGAGATTTGAAGTGGCAAGTGAGAAGGTTCTAAGTGGGTTATGAATACATAAGTAACATACTAAGAGGCTCTTAAAAACTCTCTTCTAATCCATTTGTCATCAGGGAAAGCTCCATTCACAGCTGGCATCTCTCAAATAATATCCCAACACTGCCAAATACTCTTCTTTTTCAGAAAGAAAAGCAGCTTTCGAAGCAAGCCTTCGTAGGCACACAAAACAGTATCTAATAGTTTCATATCTTGTTATGGTGCGTGCGTGCGTGTGTGTGTGACTGTGCATCAATTTGGGGGCAGGAAATACTGGCTTACTCTTGACCATAAGGATGCGGTTTTGATGAAGTTATTTAATAGGTTGTCGTTATACAAAAACACATCTCAAAACTGCAAACAGTACTGGCATCAGGCAAAACAGAGATCTAATGCCTGAGGATTTCGTTTTGAGAAAAGGACCTCCCAATTTTCTGGGGCAGCTCGGACACATGATTCAGACCTGAATCCAGATCCACCTCTCTCCATTCCAAATTCAAAGCTTCTCGCGTTTTGCAGTGCAGACAGTCCCGTGGGAAGCTTGATAAAGATACAGACAGCAGGGCTGGGAAGGGGAGGGCTCAGCAGTTCAAAGTGTGTACTGCGCTTGCAGAGGACTTGAGTTGGGCTCCCAGAAGCAGCATACAGGGCCTCACAAACTGCCAGTTATTCCAATTCCAGATTCAAACGCTGCTTTTGGCCTCTCTGATGCTTAACTACTGTGTGCGCGCGCACACACACAGCCATAATTTTAAAAAATATATATATTAAATAAATACAAAAAAGAAACACATCAACCCAGGAGATAATGAGCGGAACCCTAAAGTCTGCATTTATAACAGGATGATGCTGGCGACGGAAGGAGAAAGTCCCGGGGGGAGTCTACGGGGAGGACACTGGAGGACTCAAGTTCCACACCTGCACTGACGTCACGCACGTCACGTCACGTCACAGGTTGGTAATCCCTTGGTCTCCAAGGGCAGCCGGCGGAAGTTCACCCATTCCTGTCAATCACTTCGACGAGTACTACAAACCCCACCCCACCCCACGTCGCACGCCTATGACGTATGAAGGCCTTCCCCCGCGACATCCGTGACCTCTAAATATTTCCCGGCGTGGGACTCCGCGCCGGACCGCCACGGCGAGCGGCCGGTACCTGAGAAAGGACCCCGAACACCAGTGCGCAGGCGCCATACGGAAGCAGCCGCTCTCGTTCCCGTGCCGCTCATCGCGGGTGACAACGCAGCCACGGCCCAAGCGCCCGGGCCAATCGTGCTCTCGGCTCGGCGGTGACGAAGCCGAGCCGTCGGGAACGCCCCCAGGCCCCAGATTACACCCGATTGGTTGAAAATTACGAGGCATGTACCCTATTGGCTGTGCTCCCTGTCGATCATTGAGACGCGGTGTAGTAGCCAGGTGGGCTGTTAGGGATGCGGATGCCGAGCTGACCTGGGGCAGTCTCCAGGCGGACCTCTCACCTACTCCTTCCCTGCGAAGGCGACCCCTAGGTTACTGTTGGGGCTTTGTTTTCCCTGTTTTACAGAAATTATTTTTTCGCTTTTAAAAAATCTTAATCAGTAGCGATGACCCGCTAAAACACGCCAGTTTTTGGTGTGGTTGTGGGCCTAACGGTTCATTTCACAGTATTTCCTGCCCCGTCCCGATTTTCCTGTTGAGATTTGTTTCATACATTGTTCTTTGTATTTACTTGGCCGTGTGTAGAGGCGCACGTTAGTGATGAAAATGGCTGTTTGTTGCGGGAAGGAAAATTTAGCAGCAAGCATTTTACATCGAGCATTTTAAAGTGCCTATCCGTTCATATGACAGCTACGGTCTAGCCAACAGAAATAAATGTTCAAGTTAGTAATGCATATAAGGAACAACAAAAAGCAAGGATGGACAGAGACTGGCTTTAGGAAGGCTTCAGTTCGCATCCTTGGTCTTCGTATATATTTGATTCATAGCAACTGTAAGATAATTAAAGCTACTAAGCTATATAACTATAGTGTTCAAATTAGTATACTTCAGTAACTTTAAGATTAGCCCAAGTACTGGACGTTAGTGCCAATGAGAGGGCTGTAACATTCCTGTAATGGTAGCTTAATTGTGGCTCTTTAAGTCTTCACATGGTCAAAACCTTTCCCATGTATTACACTTCTAGATCTGCCCTAAAGAGGGGAAAAAGATGTTGACCTGTATGACGTCCTAGTTACTACTGGAAAATTTTTGGAAGTAAACTGTTAAAAATTGGAGCTGGACAGACGGCTCAGAGGTTAAGAGCACTTCCTGCTCTTGGAGAGGACCTGGGTTTGGTTCCCAGCAGCCACATCAGGAGACTAACAGCTGCCTGGAACTCCAGCTCCAGTGGATGCAGGCACCCTCCTCTGCAGAGTTCATGACCCTCACACACAAATCCACAGTTTAAAAAAAAAAAATCGAGACTGCTAAAAACTGTGATTCATGAGCACAGTTTAGCAGCTCCCTGAAATGTCTATAATGATTAAGTTCAGATCGGATTATGTAGCTCAGTCTTGCCTCAAACTGGTGATATGGCTACATTGGCCTCCAGAGCTTACAGGTGTGCATGTTCTTGAAGGAACTTTGGATAAAGTTCTTTATCTTTGGATAAAGTTTGAAAAAAAAAAAAAACTTTGGATAAAGCAATAAAACAAATATTTAAGTGGAAAAAGTGAGAATGCTACATTTTCCTTCTTCCTTCCATCTGTGCTCTATTTATCTATTTTTATTTATTTATTTTTGGTTATGAGGCAAGAGGCTCACCCTGTATCCAGGTGTCTTGGAACCTGCTGTGTAGTCCAGGCTTGCCTCAAACTCTTGGCTGTCTTCCTCCCTCAGCCTCCTTGGTGCCTCTGTGCTTCATTAAAAAGCAGTTGTGTGCTTATGAATGACTTTAAATTTTTTTTTTCTGTAGTTTTCAATGGTCCCAGGCTTTCTATCTATAATAAGTACTTTTGGGTTTTTAAAAGGGAACAAAGAGTATGTGCTTCCCTAGTCAAATTCTGAAATAAAAGCAATTTTGTCTTATTTTTGTATTTTGAACGTAAGGGCGCTGTCTCTGAAGGTGAAGGCAGGCATTTTGTTCATAGTCACACGGCAAAGGGGACATCCCATGTTTCCAGCATTTCTCATGCTCTGGACAGGTTTCTGATAAAGCTACACTCCACAGAGTGAAGATGTGTTTAGAGGTTCTCCCTGGGTCAGACCTTGTGCCGCCCAAGAAGGGAAATATTTGGTTTCCAAATACTTAGCATAGTGGCCAGCTGCCATCAGATTTTTCAGCTGCAAGATCTTATTCGCCAATTTAACAGCTAATGCAAAAACTAAAGACCTAACTGGTCTAACTGCATTCTCCTCTTTCCTGGGATGAGAACACTTTGTGACTGCAAGAACCTACAAGTCTGCTCTGCCTTTAAAAAAGAAGAACAAGAGCCTACAGCAGAAGAGGGCAAAATGGGAATGTTTGCAGAGGCTTTTAAAGTTTAATTTTCCACTGTGTGTGTGGGGAGAATGACAAAACCCACTTCAAATGCCCAACAGTGACTGCATGGTTTCAGGAGATATGTTTTACTGCTGTGGAATGCTCTATAGCCATTAAAAAGGAGGTAGACACTTGCATAGAACTTCAAGATTAAGGAGAAATTGAGGGAAAATGTATTCACAACACATACCCAACACACACATATATATGCTACAGTATTTATTATATCTTTATAGAATAATAAAATAAATATTAAAACAGTGGCTTTCAATGGTGCCAAGATATAAAAAGCTTAAAATATCTAACACATTCATCAGATGTCAAAATGCTACTTCCTCTAACTTCAGTGAAAAATAAAGAGCAACTTTATGGAGTATTAAGATTTTTCCTCATCACTTGTTTGTTGACAAGGAGCTTCTCTGGATTCAAGTACACAGAATTACACTTTAAAACTTTCAAGACACTGTACATCAGCAGTTTAACACACACCTGTTAGAGAACTGAACTTTAAAACTGTACAGACGTTGCCTGGTTATTTAATGTTATCAAAACATTCAAGTAAGACAAATGCATATTAGCAGCATTAACTAAAACTAGCAAATGGATTGGCATATTTGGTATGTTTTATAACAAAGAAAACATGTTGTTCATTTTATCCACCATCCCACAAACAAACAGGAAGGTAGATAATCCTCAGGGGCCTGGTGAAGGCAAGAATATTCTATGAAGGCACGAGGCGAAAACGCCAACAATTAGAATTTGTAAAATGAGGAGAGTTTACTCAAAACTCCTTCGGTTGGGTCCAAAAACTCAATAGATCTTCAAATACAAGAGAAGGCTAGGAAGCACACATTCCCACAGGAGGAAAAACATCCTATGTTAATACAGCCTTATGGAAGATCAAAGAAATGACTGCCGGGCTTGAGGATATGCGTTCTATCTCCAAGCGTGCACACACACACATCCTAACAAAGGACCCTTTATACGCAGACAGATGTGTAAGCCATGACAAGTCTGCTTTGCTTCCAGAACAAGAAGCCAACCTTTTTTTTTTTTTTTTTTTGATGTACAAGGCAGTGGTCAGAGGAGGGAAATCCTCCTTGGCAGCTTCCTAAAACATGATTCTAACTGTAAAAGGTTAGGAGCCAGTGAAAAACAGTAGAAGATGCCACCTGTCCGTCACCAGACTGCAGCATGCTGACAGATCTTAAAGCAAAAACATCGAATCAGACACTCGTAAAAGGGTGGGCTCCGGAAGGCTTACGATGAGGTATTTATAAATACGGCTTTTCCTGTAGTAGAGATCTCAAGAGATACTCTGTTTCTGTAATGTTTTATAAAAACAAAGATACATACAAACTTAAGCCAAGTTTTAAGTTCAAGCAAACAAAACCTAGCCCTTTGAGATGTGTATTTAAGCAATCAGAACCCAACCTATGTTTGCATTATGGGCTGTTCTTATGAACAGTCTAGGCTGAAGATGTACATCTAAAATCACACCTGTAAACCTCCAGCTCCAATACCAAACAGCACATTGCAGCCTGGCTCTGAAATGTTCGGTGTCCTTCAGGAACGAAGAGCTCCATGCGAGGAAGAGGACTGACATTTGGAAAACGGAGAAACGTCCATCTACCTTGCAAGGCTTTACCCTTCACAAAGTCTCAGGACCCGGGGCCAGGTGGAAAGTGAAGGATCGTGGCCAGCTGGTCGGCTCAGGTCACTTTCCCTTGAGTTGTGGACAAGACTGCAGAAAAGGCTTGAAGAGCTAAAAAGCTGAGGCTCCAACTGCCCCCGCACCCTGCTCAAGGGCTGATACTGGTGTGGGCAGGAATTCAAATGTGACTCGAGCATAGAGCTGGGACGGATTTCCCTTCTGCCACCAGGATGGTCTCTCCACATTCTTATCACCCGTTTCTAGGCCTTAGCATCTGAAGATTTCTATTCATCTGAAAAAATAAGTCAGGCTTAATTTTGTCACCAGTAAACTTTGGGAAGACGCTCAACTCAGCCTGGAAAAAAGCTTACGAAGAAACCACCCAGCGTGGAACTCAGTAAAACTGAGTTCCCCCGTTTTACTTTGAAAATTAAGACAAACCTTTTCTTAAAAAAAAAAATACAAAAGTCTAAACAAAGACAAAATAAATAAAAGTCTCCCCACTCTGATTTTGATTATAAAGGCTGAGCAGCTTGGAAAGTTAGTGTTTTGGTGGGGTCCTCAGTGAGCCACCACTTTCCAGGTGTCAGTCTGGGTGTCAGCCTGCTTGGCTAAGTCACCAAAACGCCCAAAAGTCTAGAATTTCCACTCAAATCCCAGGTGGACTTTGTAGGATCATCGGAGTCACGTGCTGAGAAGGTTCAGGTAGCATCTTCGTGCTCAAACTGGCTGGCTCCGCACATCTCTTTGAGCTTCTGTTAGTTTCTGGATGAGGTAACGTTTGTCACGACTCTCCTAAAGAGAGAGACAAGGTCAAAGTCCATCTTGTCCGTTTGGAAACGTACAAAGCTATTTCTGTCTAGTGAGTCACTGCTCAGACTCAGGGTAAAGGATTACAGTCGTCACATCACAACAGTGACTTCCAGCCTGGCCTGTCCCCAGCACACGAAAGCTGGAGCTCTTCTTTGTACACGGGGCTGAGGGTGTGGCTCAGTTGCCTGGCATGCACACAGCCCTGGGTTCTAGTCCCGACATCGTGTACATTGGGTGTGGGGGTCCTTGTCTGGAACTCTAACCCTCAGGAGGTGGAGCAGGAAGCTCAGAAGTTCCAGGTCATTCTTGACTACAGATTGAGTTTTGAGGCCAGCCTGGGCTACAGAGACCCAGTCACAGACAGACAAACAAATTTAACCAAAACAGTCAATAAAACCCAAACTCCTATCAGATCGCCAGGCAGTGCAGTGACCGCTGGCTGATGTCCAAGAATCGTTTTGCCTCCCACCTCACCCTTCCCAGTCCCCCAGACACACGCACCCCATCCTCTTGTCTCCCCCAAAGTGCCTGCTTTATTCCCATACTGGGCCATCCCAATACTAATCAGGACCCCCAATATGGCTGCTGCCATCATTCAAACCTCACTTCTAGTATCTACTGCATCGCTGGCTGCAGCAGCCTTGGCCCCTCCTACCACGCACACCGCGTACACCTTGCTTTTACAGTCTTCATGGGAATTGGTTTTAAGAATTCATCTTATTGTATGTACATGCCCTTGTATATGTGTACGTGTGTGTGTGTGTGTGTGTGTGTGTGTGTGTGTGTGTGTGTGTGTGCATGTGTTCGGACATTCATGCGGCAGCCAGAGGTCAAGCTTGGGCATCATTTCTCAAGTGGGAGTGGGGAGGTAGGGATAGTATTTGTTTTAGATTTATTTGATTGTATGTGCATCACTGTTCTTCCTGAATGCATGTATGTGCACCATGCACATGCCTGGATGCCTGAGGAGGTCAAGAGAGGGTACCCGATCCCCTGGAACTGGAGTTATGGATGATTGGAAGCCACCAAATGGTGCTAAGAACTGAACCCGGATCCTCTGCAAGAGCAACAAATGCTCTTGACCACCGAGCCATCTCTACTGCTCCCTGCCCACCATTATTCATTCATTTATTTATTTATTTATTTATTTATTTATTTATTTATTTATTTATTTATTATTTTTGAGACAAAGTTTCTTAAGAAGACCTGCAACTTGCCTGGGGTTTAGGCTTGCAGGCCAGTCAGCCCAGAGAACCACCTGATCTTGCTTCCCAGTGCAGGGTCTACAGTGCAGGCCACGATGCCTGGCTTTTTTACCCAGACGCTGAGCTAGAACTCGAGTCCTCGTGCTTGTGCAGCAGCATTTTACACACTGAACACTCAGAAGTTAGAGAAGATAACTTTTGCCTCCTTGGTAGAGTACCGGATGGGCCAAGCGAATGAATGAAACCAGAGAGGGCTGTTTTATTTTTCTTTTTCCCCCTTTCTTTATAGGAAACAGTTTTGCTATGAAGCTGAGGCTGGTGCAGAACTCACTATGCAGTCCAGGCGTACGTGGAACTTGCTGCTCCCTGCCTCAAACTCCTTAAGTGCTAAGATCAGAGGCCTGTGCCACCACGCCCAGAGTCCTGGTTTAATATCCCTGGCAGTGATGCTTTGGGCCTGTGCCTCCTTACCAGGAACAGCTGCTCTCGGAGCTGCACAACCACCCGCTTGTGGGCTCCAGCCAGTGCGATGAAGTAGAACATGACGAGGCTGCAAGGCAGGATGGACAGGTCAGAAGGGAGCCCGTGTTACCAGGTCACTAAAAACCCCCTTCAGACCCGCAGGGAAGTTTGTATCATCTTCAGGCCAACACAAAACCACTCCAGGACTCACACAGAAGCCACTAACCACCACCAGCACTCACTGGGGAGTTGTGATGCCCCAGGCCACCAGAAACCAACACAGCACATTTCATCTGGACTACTCTTTCTTTTGCTAGAAAACAAAAATAACTAAGCAAGCAAGTCCTCGTGTCTCTGAAGCAGAAGGCCTGAGAAACAGCTGGAGTCAGGGGACTCTTGACCTATAATAGATCTTTAACTTCTTAAGCGAATTATAAAGCCACTGACGCTGCCCTGATGTGCAGAATGACAAAGCAGAATGGCCCAGGAAGTCAGCTCAGGCTGTCAGTAACTGGCTATTAATGCTCAGGGCAGGTGCTCTGGCCTCAGTTTCCTCATCTGTGAGACAGATAAAGGAAAACCCAGCGACAAGGTTAGGACTAAAAGCCATCAACAGCTTCCTGTCTGCAGCTCTGGGTCTCAGGTGGGGACAAGCTACCTTCAGGGAGAATTACAAGTGGGACGGAGGGCAAGCCCCCACTTCATTCTTGCTTAACATCCCCAGACAGGGCTGATAAATTGAGGACCAAATCACCAGGACGTCTAGAGATTCTGGAAGACTCTTCAAGTAACAGCTTCCAAGGACAGCAAAGGCAGACAGGATGCCCCCACCAGGGGGCGCTGGGCGAACTACTAACTCTTTCAGCTTCTTGGGAAGTCCCTGTCAGCTACCTGAGCATCCCTAAGTCATTCTATTATTCTCAGCAAGGAATAGGATTACATTGTTCATGAGTTTCTAAAAAACCTGCTTCCTGTAGGGGGCTTTTACTGGACTAACAACATAGGCTAAATGTGATTTGTAAGTTGAGGTGTGAAGCCAGGTGTGGTGGCACACGCTTGTTATCCCAACGCTGGCGCGGCAGAGGCAGGCGGATCTCTTTGAGTTCCAGGACAGCCTGGTCTACAAAGTGAGTCCAGGACAGACAGGGCTACACAGAGCAACCTTGTCTTGGAAAAAAAAGTAAGTTGGGGCGTGGAAGACACATTGGTTGCAGTTAACTGTGGCTTAGACACAGCAGAGCCAGGGCTCGAGTACAGCTACTCTGTTTCTCTGGTGCTTTCCTGTTGTCCCCTGATCCATTATTACTTTTTTCCATAGAGTGTGAGATTTTAGGAACACCACCAGTGATGTTAGAATAGGCCACATTTATGTGGTTTTTTTTTTTGTAAGCAGGACCACAGGGTTCAGTTCACATGTGTGAACTTTCAAAGTCCAGTCAACATTCCCCTGAAAGTTATGTTGTCTGACATATTTTATGATACATTAAAATTAATTAATTAAAATTAATATTTCCCCAGTCTCTTAAAAATAAATTTTAATTTTAAAATGGAAAAGTGAGGCTCAGAGAAGCTCGGTAACTTGTCAAACCTAGCATGTGACACTCCAGGCCTTCCTTAAAGCCCATGTGCTAAAAGTGCCCAGCAGGTGGTGCTGGGAGAAGACTGGTCTGACAGGAGGAGGGTAGGTCACTGGGTGTGTCCTTGAAGGTGATACCGGAACCCAGGTCCTCTCGACTTTCTTTGCTTCCCAGTGAACGTGATCAGGCCTGCCGTACCACATACTCCCACCAGACAGTGCCAGGCCACTACAGGCCCAAAGGCAGCAGGGCCAAGTAACCCTGGAATGGAGCTCCTAAAACCCTGGACCTTCCACGTCCTCTAAATTGACCCTCGAGTATTTTTGTAGTATTTTGTCACAGTAACAGAAAGCATTCTAACATGCCTCCTCCATTTCCCAAGTGAGAGGAGATGTACGGCTCAGTGAGAATTACTGACGTGCGAGCCACTCACCAGATGATCATGAAGAAGGGCACCGCAAAGGCCTCCGATGTGACGCCGTGGATCAGGGTCTGCAGCGAGCTGGGGAAGGCGCTCACGGTCCGAGGGATGACCTCCCAGGTGGTGTTGAAGTTGGTGAACGGCCCGCAGGCTTTGGAGGAAGGGATGCTGCCAGGACAGAGAGGAAGGGAGTCCGGCCCAGGCTGAGACACGCCCCCAAACCGCCAGGGTATCTATTTACAAGAGCCTTCGGGGAACGTGCCCAGTCCAGAAGTTTCTGAGACACTAGGTTTGAAAATGCTGACCCTGAGATTCCATCAGGTTCCTCGGTCTAACTTTCAGTTCGCAGGACATTCAAGGCAGACAAGTGAGAATGATGTCGTGGAATAAAAACAGTTAAATGTACACGTGTTCCCCAGTCTCTCAAGTCAGAGGCAGAGAACATGGCCCAGACCCCTCAAAGAATCAGAGAGAACTAAAAAGCCACGACAGCTGAGTGCTGTCAGGGAAGTGGGAGAGACTGTTGCTTTAAAATAAACCTGGGAAGGACCGTGCTGGGATAATTGACAAATCTGACACTGGTAGGAATAAATGAGCAAAATTTCCTCTGAACGTGCGTGCTCACACACGCACATGAGTGTGCTTGCTTGTCCCTGGAGGCCAGAGGCCAACATCAGCATCTTCCTTCTCTTTTAAAGCAGGGCTTCTTGGTAAACACTGGACCTGGGGCTTGCCCTTTTGACCAGTCCAGCTGACCAGAGAGCCCCAGGGATCTGCTTGTCTCTGTGCCCCTAGCACTGGAATTTAAAAAGTAACAAGAGAAAAAAAAAAAAAAAAACCACAAAGGAAAACCACAAAAAGGGTAGTGGTCTGGAAAGAGCCAGCGGGGTCTTACCAGCCTCTGTGGGCAAACACTCTGGAAAAGCCCTGGAGAATGTTACAGGTCCTTGAACACAGAGCGATACAAGTCACGAAGGAAAGGAAGCTCTTAGAACAAGAACTACTTACCGAGACATGCTGATGGTCAGAGGTATTATAGCTAAGCACAGCCCTATCAGCAACACCAGCAGGAAGAAGAAGTTAGAATTGGATGCTCTGAACTGCCTCGGGGAGGGTCTGCAGGTGTAAAGAAGGCTCAGCTACGGAAGGGGAAAAAATAAAAGCCATGAGTGGGCCTCTGAGAGGGAACACGTTCGCATGCTGTGGTGCAACTGGGGACTGTCTAGCCCTGCCAGGGCACAGTGTGGCACGGATCAGAAAGAATGCTCAACCCAGATTCCAGTTTGGGGGAAATTCGTGTCGATGACATTGATAGGAAGTATGGACCAAAACACAGCAAGACTATCACTGTTGAATACAGAGAATAACCCAGAAGGAATGTTGAAAGCTAACAGTGGGGACTCCTCAAAGTGGATCTGTTAGATGTCACACACACAGAACTTTAAAGTGACCTGTGAGACAGAGAGCATACAGCACTTTACAAGGCCAAGAGACTGCTACAAGCCTCTCACTGGAAGAAAAATGTTAATTTCACAACCCTGTATAGCATAAACTTAGTAAAGTTTTATTATTCAGAGGGGTTTAAATATACACAAGTGAGCCAGGCGTGGTGGTGCACGCATGTTAATCCTAGAACTCAGGGAGGCCAAGGCAGGTAGATATCTGTGAGTTCGAGGCCAGCCTGCTCTACAGAGCAAGTTCCAGGACGGCTACACGGAGGACCCCGTCTCAAAACGAAACAAAACAACAGCCCCACAAACACACAAACAAAACAAAAAGAGCAAACAAGGCTCTCTGTCTTCATTTAAACCAATAATGAACACGGCTTGCTTTTGTAATAACGAACAAACTAGTAAATCCAGGCGTGCCAGCCACCTGCAGGGCTACTTCACTCCCGCACCTGATGCTGCCACAATGTCTGGGGACCATGAGCTATCCTGGGCCTCCACAAGCCACCGAGCCCTGGAACGCTACACACTGACTCCAAAATTATAAAATGGAAATCAACAAATCCCTCGCTAAATGTCACTGAGATACACCACTGCTGTTTGACTGACAGCTGAGACTCAGCTCAGTCAACCATATATAAAAACGACATTCAAGTCGTAGGAGCAAAGCAATTCCTAACGGTGGCTTGAGAAATTTGTTCGACAACAAAACAAAACAAAAACCACCGGTAACCCCAGCACTTGGGAGGCTGAGGCAGGAAGACGGGGATTTGAGCCTAGTCAGAGAGATACAGCAGGACTGTGTCTCAAAAACAAACAGAGGTGACAGTTTATGTGGCGTCTCTTCCCAGAAGAGATACTGAAGAAGTGGTACTGCAGGAGGCCCCGGCATGGGGGGGCACAAACAATGTGAGTGCCCTAGATGGGGCTGGGGACCCAGCTCAGTGGCATCCCACTGGCCTGGCATGCTGGAGGCACTGGGTTCCTCCTGTCCGCAGCACGGCAAAAACAAAACGGCAGGAAGGGTGGTGCGGGGTTCGATCCCCAGCCCCTTTCCTCACCTCTTTCACGTAAAAGATGATGACGAATTTCAGGGTTGCGATTGCCGGGAGGAGTGGGGAGAAGAAGGCTCCGATCCAGCAGATGGTCTGCCCGTACACGATGCCCAGGACGTTGTCCGGGATGGCAAACTCCTGCTGCCCCCAGCACTGGATCAGCTTGGAGGAGGCACAGTAGGTCACCAGGAGCCTGGAAGCAAACTACACATTCGTACCCGGCTCCACTAGTGCCCTCAGAGCCACACCCACCAACCAAGGCCATTTCCACGGCAAGAGGGTGCAGCTGTGTGAATGTGCCCACGGAGGCCAGAGACTGCTGTCAGGCATCTCCCTCAGCCAGGCTCCCACTTAGTTTTTGACAGGACCTCTCACTGAGCAGGGAGCTTAGTGGCCGGCCTAACTGGCCAGCCACTGAGCCCCAGGGATCCCCCCCATCCCCAACTCTCCAATGCTGGGGTTACAGCCACAAGCTGCCACTCCAGGCTTTTGCGTAGGTGCTGGAGAGATCTGATTTCAGGTCCTCATGTTTGGATGGCAAATACGTCACTGACTGAACCATTTCCTTGGCTCAACGTTTCTTGTTCTTGTTCTTGTTTCTTGTTCTTATGAGTGCAGATGTGTAACAGCATTTGTACAGAGGGCAGAGGACAACTTGTGGAGGTCAATTCTCTCCTTCCACCACGTGGATCAGCGAGCAACCTCAGGTGGTGAGGGTGTGACACCACTGCCTTTGTCCTCTGAGACAGCTTGCTGGCCCCCAAATCTCTTTTTCTAATATCGAACTTTAGGGTTCTCTGGACTTCTCGCCCACATCTGAATGATCTACCTAAGTTGCCTGGGCTGGTCTAGAACTCAGGATGCTCGTGCCTCAGCCTCCTGAGTGCTAGAAGGAGGAGGACAGGCCTGCAGCGTCACACCCTGGGTACCTTGACTGTGTGGTGAGCAGAGAGTCATAAAACTCCTGGAAGGACAATGACAGCAGTGGTGAGGGTCACATTCTGTGGAGCCCTGTGTTCTCCCCGCACTGATCTGTGTTATCGTGTTTATTCTCAGAGAAAGGCTATGCTATCATCCCTTCCCTGTCTCAGGCGAGAAACTTGCTGAGAGAAATAACTCGTTCATGGTCACCTGACATGCAGGAAGCTGCTGTGAGCCCTGATCCAGATGCCGCCCCTAGTGTGTCTGCACAGGGCCTTGACTGTACCAAGTACAGGTCAGCCCAGGAGGCCCGTGGGAAGTGGCAGCATCTCCACCCTGGGTACTGCTGCTGCCAGTGTCAAGAGCCTGTTTCAGAGAGAAGGAAGCGGGAAAGAAGAGCCATTTGACAGTTACCAGATGTCAGATTCCCCAGTGATGCTGGAGCCACCAAGCACTTGTGGAGAACAGCTGGGTCAGGAGTTGGGGTGGCAGGAACCTCTTACACTTACTTCCTTGGGAAATCCACAAACAGTGTCACAGCCAGGATGATGATGAAGTCAAAAATCATCAGCTTGTACATCTCCTGTCCCACCTGTGTCTCCCAGCACTGAAACCAAGACACAGAGACACACTGAAAGACCCACTCCCAGCCCAGGAAGGCAGCCTTCTGTATCCCGCTGCCCCTAAGCTCCTGGTATCCAAGCCCCTTGACGATGCCCGGCATGGGGCCACCCCTGCCTCGAAGCTGGGAGTCAATGCCATGGCTCACCGGGTAGAGTTTCTGGTTATAGCCGCAGAGTTCACATGTGTGGTCACCACAGGACGTGATCTTGGAGCCCAGCGTGAACACCAGCACGCAGATGGTGGCCAGCCGCATAAAGACACACCTGCAGGAAAGCGGGGAGGGGGAGAGAAGGCATCAGAGCCGGCCTCCCGATGGACCTGACACTGAGGAACACAGGCAGCTTCCTTGCCAGCAAAAGCTGAACCTAAGCAGGGTTTGGGAATGATAGAGGAAAGTTCTGGAAGTGGGTGGTGGGGAACCGGTCAAGGCCAGTGAATTGAACACTTCAAATGGATCATTCATATATATATATATATATATATATATATATATATATATATATATATATATATATATATATATATATATATATATATGAAGGTGTCAATGGAGGCCGAATGGGGACATCGAATCCCCTAGAACTGAGATTACAGGCTGTTATAAGCCACCTGACGTGGGTGCTAGAACCTGAACTCAGGTCCTCTGCAAGAGTTCCTAATCCCTAGCCATCTCTCCAGCCCCTGTGGGTTCTAAGGCAGGAAAAAGCAAGGCATAATGGTACACAGAAATCAGCCTGAGCCACAAAGTGAGACCCTGTTTCAGAGAAGGGGAAGGGACTGGAAGGGAGAATGAGAGAAGAAGGGAGGGGGATGGAGGGATGGGCACAGAGAGAGGGAGAGAGAGATTGAGACTGATTCAGTAATCAAAAGCATCATGTGGACTTAGCTGAACCCTAATTTGAACAAGCCACCAGCCCTACCATCATGTGTGATAAAGTTTTGTTGAATCAAGTCCTGCTCACTTTGAGGCACTGAAGTGTTTACAGGCGAAATGACATGCCACCTAAGAGCTCTTCACTACAATCCAGCAGAAACAAGGAGAACGCATGAAATAAGGTAGGTCAAAGGTCAAGCATGGATGAAACTGTTGTGTGGAAGGGCTTGAAAGTTGCTACAATGGCAGGGAGGGAACCACATGGGGGAGGAGAGAAACAAAAGTGTGGAGGAAGTCAACATGATTGAAACATGTTATTATACACAGGTATGAAGTATCACAACAAAACTCATTATTTTATCCATAGAAGTGCTAATAATAAAAGCTTCTCTCTTAGGTGGAGAGATGGCTCAGAAGTTAAGAGCACTGTCTGCTCTTCCAGAGGTCCTGAGTTCAATTCCTGGCAACCACATGGTGGCTCACAACCATCTATCATGTGATCCGATGCCCTCTTCTGGTGTGCAGGTGTACATGAAAATAGGGCACTTGTGTATAAGTATAAAAATCTTTTTTTTTTTAATCCTCTTTCTCTCTCTCCCCTTGTATTTCCAAAATAAAAAGGTTTTGTTGTTTGCTTGCCTCTAAATACGGTAAATACAGTCTGGAGTGGTGGCACAGGCCTGTAAGTCCCAGCACTTACGTGGCTGAGGCAAGAGGATCCCGAGTTAAGGTCATTAAGGACACAGTAAGGATTTCTAACAACCATTCTCTTTTCACAACAGTTCATTCACTCACAAATAAAGCTATCCAGGACAAAAGATAAATTCCTTAGCTTTCCTAAACATGCTGAGACTGTCTCTGTCCTGGCTTGTTTTGTGTCACCTTGACAAAAGCCAAAGCCTCAGTTAAGAAAATACTTCCATAAGATTGGCTATAAGACATTTTATTTTTCTGTCTTTTTCTTTTCTTTTGAATTTTTGAGACAAGGCTTCTCCTTGTAGCCCTGGCTGTCCTGGAATTCACTCTGTAGACCAGGCTGGCCTTGAACTCAGAGATCCACCTGCCTCTGCCTCCAGTTCTGGGATTAAAGGTGTGCGCCACCACCACCCGGTGGCATTTCTTAATTAGTGATTGATGGGGGAGGGCCCAGCCCATTGTGGGTAGGGCCACCTCTGGGCTTGTGCTCCTGGGTTCTATAGAAATCAGGCTGAGCAAGCCACGGGGAGCAAGTCAGTAAGCAGCACCCCTCGGTGGCCTCTGTATCAGCTCCTGCCTTCAGGTTCCTGCCCTGACTTCCTGCATTGATGAGCTATGGTGTGGAAGTGTAAGACAAATAAACCCTTTCCTCCCCAACTTGGTGTTTCACTGAAGCAATAGAAACTCCTAAAACAGTCGCAAAAAATGGAGAAAAAAATTCAATCTCACATATTTGAGAAACAAGAAAAAAATTATCCTATTCAATTCATAGTGGCCATTCAGCCATCTTTACTCAATGGTATAAGCTCTCCAGACTCGGCCTAATACTGTCAAACTCTGCCATCTTTACAACAGTATGTCATTCTAGTCTTTAGTCAATACAGAATCAAAGGTATAATACCGACAGGAGACTCTGACGTCACTATTATACAGAAATGATGGCGTAGCTGTGGGCTCATCAAAGGAAGGGTGATTCTCAGCATAGCAGGAAAATATGCCACTGTCTATTAGTGATGTCTGCCATGGGCCAAGCCATGGTCTACTTGGCACGCATGCGGTTAGGCATTACCTAAGAATTGTCAGGCGGATCTCAAAGCCTGGCGAGTAATCCTCATAGTGGATGATCCTGGCAAAGATGATTGGGGTGATGAAATTGGCCAGTGTGATCACAATGGATGGGAGGTACAGTATCAAGAGGTTCTCCCCAAAAACCATCTTGTCGATTTCCTGGAAAGAACAGATTGCACTGGTCAGCCTGAGCAGGATGGTGATACTGATGAAGTGATGAGAACGCACCTGTGCCTCTTAGGCAGACAGACAGAGCAGATTTATCATCCCGTGTGGCTGGGAAACACCAGCTTTGGGTGCTCAGATCTTTCCCTGGAGGCATACATGCAGAGATCTAGTGCCAGGCAAGAAGAATAATGAAGCTACTGGGCCCATTAGTGCAGTATACAAAATTCTGTGCACGCTCTCTGAATAGCCAATTCAAGGTACTTTCAAGGATGTTGTAATGATTGATTTCTCTCCTCCCTTTATAGTAGCAGATCACTTAGCCATATATATAGCTATCCAAGATGAAAACCAACGTTCTTAGCCTTCCTCGAAGGCAGGTACGACTGTAACTAAATTCTAGCTAAGGCTGTACAAGAGCAAGTTTAAACTCAAACTGCACATTTCATCCTTGCAGATGGGCCTGCCCCAGCCCTGCCTCTTTCCCCTTGGCTAGCATGGGGATACAGTAGTAAACTATCTTCTACCCTACAAAGACTGCTACAGCCTAGGAATGCATGCCAAAGCCACAGGTTGAATGGTATTCAGGGTATTTGGGTATCCAATACCTAATGACTGACAGTCACTAGACCAATCTAGATTTTTGTAGACCAGGCTGACCTTGAACTCAGAGATCTGACTGCCTGTCTCCCCAAGTGCTGGGATTAAAGGCACACATCATCACCACCTGGCTTAGACTTTCATTTTATATATCTAAAAAAGACTTATTTTGAAGTTTGGTCTGAGTCTCCTAAGTGCTAGAATTCCAGGTATGCACAACCCATACTCAGCTTCCAACATGGATTTTAAAACACTGCTTGAGGATGGAGAGAGGGCTCAGGGGGTAAGAGTGCATACTGCTCTTGCAGAGGACCTGGGTTCAGTTTCCAGCATCCAGAGCTACCTGAGTGTCTAACTTCAGGGGATCTGACACTGTCTTCTGATCTCCATACACTCAGAAACCCCACCCCCTACATATATTTTAAGATTAAAAAAAACTCTTAAAAACACTGATTCTTTAGATAAGGGCCTGGACAGTAACTAGAGGAGTCACAGATAAATCAGAGGCAGCCCGGCTTAGATCTGAATACTATGAACACTTCAGGTGGAAAGAGGTATATGCCTAAACAGCATTTCAGATGACTTCAAAGAAGAAACTGATCCTGATTTCCGGTTCCTCTATCAACCAAACTTCTCTCCCCACCTGAATAGGGAAATGGTGGTAGCACCTTCCACACATGCAAGACCCCCAGCATGCCGCCACACCAGAGCGAAAGATCAACTGACTCCCGAGTGGCACTTACTTTTTTCATGTGTTCTTGTGAGAAGGTGGTGGCTAGGTAGATGGCATAAAAGCATGCCGCTAGCACAGCCAGCACAATGCAGTTCAGAAACAGCCTCAGAGAGTAAATGCGCAAGGTCTCCTCTGAGGTCCTCTCTGCTATTTTCTGGCGTATTCTCTCTTCCTCCAGATCTGCCTGAGGACCACAGAAAACCCATTGGTGAGCAGCGGGAGGGGTTATGTGGAGTACACCCTACAGATTTGTCTTCAAGACTGACATTGCCCACGATTCCTTCCCAGGCTAAGCCTCACCAGTTTTTAGGTCTAAGGTTTAAAGGCAGTGGTTCTCAACCTTCCTAATGCTTCGACCCTTCAACACAGCTCCTCATGCTGTGGTGACCCCCAACCGTAAAATTATTTTCATTGCTACTTTGTAACTGTAATTTTGCTACTGAAATGAATCACAATGTAACTATCTATGCTCATGCTAAGGTGGAACCACCTATTGAAGACTGCCTTTGGCTTTATAATAAATGTGTAAGTTGAATCAGCACTTATAACGCAATGTGTGTGCATTCACATGCATATAATGTAGTATGTCTTTAAATGGGATCTAACTGGGTACCACTACTATTTTAATTTCACTCATTAATTTGCCATTTATTTATCTGAAGTTCTGAGGATTGAACCCGGGGCCTTGTGTATGCCAGGCCAGCACTCTACCATTGATCACAGCTCAAGCCCTTAAAGAGTTTTTGTATTTTTGAGATGGCCTTATTGAGTTGTCTGGCACAACCTCGAATTTTAGCTCTGCTGCCTCTCCCTTCCAAGCAGCTAGGATTATGGGTTTGTCCTACTATGTTTGTTTCTGATTCAGTCTGGGAGTCTCTCTCTGCTTTTAATAGGAGAATTTGACCCATTCATATTTAGTATAATGTTAATAATAAATAGATACAAACCCATCCACCTTCCTTCATTAAGCTTTAGATTCCCACCCTGAACCCTTTTCTGATGATTCTGACCAACATGCTATTTATTTCTCTTTCTCTATTAATGTGAAAGTTTTCCTGTTTTTTTTTTCCCACCTTCTCTCTAATCCATTATTATCAGTGTTCCCTTCATGTTTCTAGTGCAAACAATGTTCATGACAGCCATGACCAGTAGGATATTAGGAAGATAGTGGGGGGTGGGACACCATCTGTCTGGCGCCCCCCCCATCTGTCCCATCTCCCTTCCCAGTCCCAGGTTACTAGTACCCATGCGTGGGTTAAAAGTGATCAAGCCAACAAGCTGTTTGCTATAACAAGCTCTTAAAAACTGCAAAGCGGAAGCCAGCTAAGACTGGGCCCTGTGATGCCGTGTAGGCTGCAAACAGCCTCCCCAGATCCAGCCTGGCCGGTGAGTTCCCTCCCCAGGGTAACACGGTAGCACTCACTCGGAGCTCATACCGCAAGCTGCTATGCTTCAACTCAGCCATGCTGCGATTGGTGATGCAGAAGTCCCAGCCAGCAAAGATCTTGTTACAGTAACTCTGGAAGTGCTCCTCGCTCCGAATCAGGTTGACTTTGAACCCTTCCACTGACCTGACCCCAAAACACAAAGCATCGTTCTGAGAACAGCAGCAAAATAAAGGCCCATGATTTGGTCTCATATAAGAGCTACAAAGCTGGACCTGGCTCTGTTGCTCGCCCCCTGTGACCCAGTCAGGCTTGTTCTAACTCTACCGGGCAGCTAAACAGGCATCTCACTGATGAAAATCGCTCTTTTATTCATTCAGTAACTTCTTTTTTAAAAGATACCCTTATTTTACGCGTATGGGTGTTTTGCCTGAGTGTATATCCTGTGTACCCTGTGTACACCTGGTACCTGTGGAGGACAAAAGAGGGCGCCAGATCATCTAGAAGTGGAGTTGTAGATGGTCCTCTGGAGGAGCAGCCAGTGTATATAATCACTGAGCCATCTCTTCAGCCTCCCTACTCAGTAACTTTTTCAAAAATAATTTTCTTGTATTTATTCATTTTACCTTGTATATTTCATTATTTGTTGCAAATGCTGCAGATTGAATCCAAAGTCTCTCCCAGGCCAAGTCAACTCTGAGCCAGACTCCTAGCTGCCCTTCCCTCACAAAACTTTATTTTGAGACATTTACTAAGGTGCCCAGCCTGCTCTCAAACTTGTGATCCTCCTGCCTCAGCCTCTTGAGTAGTTAGTTAATAAGTGTGTACCAGCATGCACACTTACACAGCGCAAAGTTTTAATTCAGTAGTTTCTTGTGGTATTCACAAACACAGCTTCTGTTGTGTTCCAGGTATTATTTAATGAGGCAGTTATGAACAGTATTTAGAATTCCTCTCGGGGACTGCTCTCTTGGGAGCTGCTCTCTCACCAGGCCATCAGAGACAGGCCTTGGCACCCTATGACCTGTCAGACACACTTTTCACACTGTGGCAAATACCTGAGATAGATAGCTTAAATCAGGAAAGGCTTATGTGCTTCACTGTTCCAGAAATTTCTATCCATGGCTGGCTGGTTCCAGGGCTGGGCTGGAGGTGATGGGGAAGGCATTAGAGCAGCCGGGCATGGTGGAAGAAGCAGAAAGGGGAGATGGAAGTACCTCACAGTGTCCAGGAAGCAGAGAAGGGGGGGAGGGAAGGGATGCAAAGTCTGTCACCTTTTCCTCCAACAGGGCCCAGCTCCTAACAGCCCATTATCTGTGACTCCTCAGTGCATCACCCCATTTGTGAGGTCAGCACGCTCACGATGCATCCAATCAGCCCTGCCATCTGGGAACCAAGCTTTCAATATCCGAGTCTTTAGAGGCAATTTCGCATTCAAAGTACATGACCCTAACCCGGGGCTGGACATACACCAACGGGGGCTCAACCTAGTCTCCTGGCTCTGACCACAATGGAAGGGGTTCGGGATTAGGCATCTGAGCGACAGGGTCAACACCACCTTCATAGGATTTCTATGCCCGTGACCCAGGGAATTGCAGGCTGATAGAAACGGATGTATTTCCCACCACTGCAGGGAGCTGTCACCACACAGATGCTCAGAGCGGGGGAGGCCTTTGCTGTTGATGCTGTTCCTAAGCCATGGCTGTGTTCTTCTCAGAACGGTATCTCCCCTTCCTCGGCTCTTGGTGCACTCAATTCCCCAATGGTCCAACTAACCAGAGTTGGCTTCTGCCATTTGTAAGACAATAGAGACCTAGTTAATGCAACATTTGCTCAGCCAGAATAAAGCCTGCCAGGAAGAGCCCCTTAGCACACTGAACTGCAGGCTGCTGCTCCAGCTGCCAGGTCCTGACTTCTACTTCCTCCCAATCTTGGCAGCATACTCATTTCCTTCCCCCAAAGCCTGGCCGTGGGCGCCGCTCATCTCTCAGGCCCTGGCTTCCAGAATCCACAGAACAGTAAGAGACTTCAGCCATCAAAACTGCCATCAATCTGAGACGTCCACACCAGCTCATGCAGGTGGGAAAAATTTAGGGAGGTTATGGAACCTTTGGGAGGTGGGACTAGCTCGAAGAGGTAGGTCATAGGTCCAGATTCTTGGTTACAAAGTGTTCTTTGCTTCCTGATCCACCACCATATAAACAAGCTCTTTCTTGTACTTGGACTGCCATGCCTTCCCCACTGTGAGGGACTGGAATTCCCTGCAGCCATGGGTCCAGATAAATCTTTCCTCCCTCGAATCATTGCTGTCAGGTACTTGGTCACTGCAGCAGAAACATTACTGAAGCAAACGGCAATCAAAGGGGAAAGAAGACGCACTTGCCTTTTCACTATCCAGAGGAGGCTCAGGGCCAGGTAGGCAATCGTGCTTACCAAGTAAGCCAGGGGCAGATCATACGTGAAGTTCTGGAATTTTACTCCATCGATGGTGTAGTGTCCATAAAAAAGGCTGGTCTCCTCCAAGAAACCCTGAACAAAGCAAGAACACAGAGTCAGGTGGGTGAGCTCAGGCAGGCAACCAAAGGAGGCACCCCCCGCCTCAAGGAACCCACACTCAAGTGTCCTTGTTCATCTCGGACTCTCTCCACACCAGAACGAGACCCAGGATGTATGGGCTGCTCAGTTAGTGTTTGGAGAGTGTGCTACTGCTAAAACCTGAGCATCAGAAATAACTGGTAACGGCTGGAGCAATGGAGGCTCTTGCAGAGGACCCCAGCTTGGTTTCCAGCACCCACAGCAGAGGGCTTCCAACTTCCTGTAACTCCAGCTCCAGGAGACCTGATGCCCTCTCTCTGGTCTCCGAGGGAACTGCCTCATGTGCACGGATTCCCACGTGGATGCATCCATACACACGTAACAAAAAGTTAAATACTTTTTAAAAAATTAACTGGTAACTCATACTTAACCAAAATAAAAAGAAGTGTAGGCCACAGCCTCAAGAAGAATAGTTAAGAATAAGGTTAACACAAGCATAAATAGTATATTCTAAAAACTCTAGACCACAGTTGAAATAAACACAGGCTGAGGATACAGGTCAGTGCTGGGCTAGTATACACAAGGTCATGGATTTGATCCCAGCTTAAACCAGCTATAGGGGCACATGCCTGTAACCCTAGCAACTCTGGAGATAGAAACAGATGGATCAGAAGTTCAAAATCATCCTTTGAGACACATAGCTAGTTTGATGCCAGCCTGGGCTACCTGAGACATTATCTCAAAATAACAAAACAAACAAAAGAACCAACAAAAAATAAATGGAGAGGCATCCCATGTTCTTGGTCCAAGGTTTCCACATCAACTCCACAAATGGTTCTACAGAACCAGTATGATTCCAATCAGAACCCTGGCTGGCATCATCAAGTTTAGATGTAGCTGCAAGGGAGTCAGTAGCCAAAGCAGCCCTGAGAAAGAAGAGTAAAGGTGGAAGACTATGTCTCTCCTCCAGGTCTTATTGCAGAGCAAAATCAAGATCATCCAGTGCAGGCATAAAAAAGGCACAGAAGCTGGGCCTAGTGGCCATGCCTTTCATCCCAGCTCTCAGGAAAGACACAAGGTGGATTTCTGTGAGTTCAGGGCCAGCCTGGTCTACACAGTGACTCCCTGTCTAAAACAAAACAAATAATAACAACAACAAAAACAGACACACATAGCAGAAAACAGAACCATGCATCCACACATCTTTAGCTAGTGAGAAGGGAAAAATGTCTTCTGAACAAAGGATACTGACACACCCAGAGAGCCAAATCACATATAACATCAGCTTAAACTGGATCAGAGATCTAAGCATTAGAGCTGAACATACAAAACAATGCTGACAGGTTTAAGGTCAGGCTGAGCCAAACAGCAAGACTCTGTTTAAAAATAAACAAATGGATAATAAACAAAGTCCTATATTTTTTTCATGACAACCATGTATTCCCATACAACCCGAGTAAGAAAATGTTTGAATAGAAGAAGTAGAACGGGAAGACTCTATACTGTCTCCTCCTCTAGGAGGCTGAGCACAAACATCATAAAAATCTGTCCAACTCTTCGGAAGATTTTCCACATGACCCCAGGTTGATGTCAGCTCTCACCAACACGTCCCTCACAATAAAGGAACATCACACGACCAAAAGACCTCAGAGCCTAGAAATTAAGTTCCCTGACTTCAGAAGTAGCCTATTTTCAGAAGTCTAGCTTGTCGTCTTACCTCTGGCCCTCTTTCTTCCTGCTGGGCCTAGTTCAGCATAAAGTGATAGCAACAGAATGAAATAAAACCCATTCCTCGTGGGGTATGGTGGTGTATGCCTTTAATTCCAGTACTCAGGGAGGCAGAGACAGGTGGATCACTGTGAATTCAAGGCTAGCCTGGTCTACAAAGCAAGTCCAGGACAGCCTAGGCTACACAGAGAAACCCTGTCTCAAAAAACCAAAACCAAACAAAACAAACAAGCAAAAAACATGCCACATCTCAAGAGCTTAGGAGCCAATGGCTCTCATGCTGTGCACAACAGGCCCAGGCTACTCTCCAGAACTTACTCTCTGCAGAAAGTTCTTTTGGACAGGCCTGCTGAAGCAAGCTTCCTGGATTGCACATCTATGATCATGTACCACTAACTGTCCTGTAAAACACTAGCCCATGTTGTTTGTGGGATGCAATCATAAAAAGTGGGAGTTATTTAGTGAGTTCCTGTTCTGAAAAAACAAAGAGAAGGAGGGAGAAGGAGGGAGGAAGAGGAACAGAGATGACAGGACCTCTGAGGCTTGGTTCCAGGAAATTTTTTATTATTATTACTATTTAATGAGGCAGGGTGTTACCATGTAGGCCAGGCTGGCCGAGAACTCAAAGAAATCCACTTGCCTCTGGCTCCCATGCCAGATCAAAGGCGTGCACCACTATAACAAGTCAAGTTTTGCTTTCAGTAACAATGACTTCCAGCAAGCCACTGAGCTGTTCTCATCCACGTTCTCATCTCATTTCTCATAGTTGGCATTTGACTGTGAGTCCAACCACCCCTGAGTTATTTTGTAGAAAACATTGACTTTGGAGATTTAAAGCCCCCCCAATATTAAACATAATGGGCAAATTCCAGGTTTTTATCTATCCATTCAGAGAAGCAGCAAGTTCTATGACATGGCATTTTACTACTAGCAACTTCCAGAAAGATGGTTTAATGTGTAAGCTGGATTTCTTCTATCTGAAATGCTTGGAACCAGAAGCATCTGAGATTTCAGACCTTTCCAGAATTTAGAATTCTCCCATAGACTTCACCAGCACGCTGTGCATAAGACAATCCCAAACGCCCCCCAAACTGGCTTTGGGTTTTCAGATCAGAGATGCCAAATGCACGGCATTATAATTCAGGTCAATGCATAGGTAGCAGAGACCAGGAAAAGCAGTGGGGAGTATTTCCTAAACTCTAGTGGGAGGTCAGCAGGCGAGCACAGGACCTGCTGATAAAATCACTGCAAACTGCTTCTGCTGCTCACTGTCAACACTGGCATTTGGCTCACTGGTCTTGGAAACAGGACAATGTCTTCTGGGTTTTGTTGTTGTTTCAAGACAAGGTCTCACTATGTAGACTAGGCTGGCCCGACAATCCTGCTGTCTCCTCCACCTGTAAGACGACAGGCACACACCACAGTGCCCCATTCAAGACCCGGATGTCTACATCACCAGCCTGTCAGGTGAGGTGGTCCACCGGGGATTGAGTTAAATAAACACTTACTGTGCCAGACAACAGGTCTATGATGTAACTGTAGAAGTAAATGAGCCCAGAGCTACTTATTGGATACAGTGTGCACTGAATATCTGCAAGAAACAAAAACAGTTTACAAACAGTTACAAAACACAGTTATAAACGGCTTCATTATGTCAGTAATTCATCTGTTGGTTTGCGAACAAGAGCTGTGACTACACGCTCAGCTACACCTGTTTGTACATGCTCTATTTGTCATTTCCTGTGTCTGACACATCCCCTTTCCTCTGCCTTCTATAAACATTTCCTTTACTTTCCTTCACCATGAACCTCTACTAAACAATTTAGGGCTCTATTTTTCAGTCTTTAGAGGGTGTTTATTGTTTCATTGTTGCCTTTAATTATTTACATGAATGTGTGCGTGCAACTCGTTCACAGAGCCGCCCACAGAGGGCAAGAGACAGAAGTTGGAAACAGAAGTTACAGGCAGTTGTGGATTGCCTGGTGTGGGTGCTGTAAACCTAACCTGCACCCTCTGCAAAAGCAGTATAAGCTCTGAAATGCCGAGCCACCTCTCCAGCCCCTTGTTTCAACTTTTAGTGACAAGCTCTCACTATCTAGCTCAGACTAGGCCCCAATTTAGCATCTTCCTGCCTCGGCAACCTAAGTAGTGAGATTATAAGATTTGTACCACCAAGTGCAGTTAGTGCTTGATATGATTATATTCTTAATATCTATTTTATTTTTTTTAATTATGTGTATGAGGGGGACACATGGATGCAAGTGCCTACAGGGGCCAGAACAGGGTATCAGATCCCCTTTAGCTGCAATTACAGGCAGTTGTGAGCTGCCTACTGTGGAGCCGGGACCAAAGTTGAGCCATCTCTGCAGCCCCAATATTTACTGTTCGCTAAATGACCTAAGTACTCAAAAAAGTATTGTTTTAAGGGCGGAATAATTGTAAGGGGGAACAGTCAGCCCAGCTCAACAGAGAAAGAAATTAAGGCACAGGAAGGCTAGCTGAGCAGCACGCCTGGCCTGGAAACCTAATGCTGGCTTTCACACAGCAGCAGGAAATACGCCTCTAAAAGGGCAATTCACGTGAGAAAACAGCAGGGCAAGAGAAGCAGAAAGCAGGCCCCACACTAAATCCAAAGTGCTAGGTTACCGGAATCTTAAGTGAATTTAAATGGAAACAAAGATGAGGAGGGATGCACAGGGCCTCTGAGTGGTTCCCCAGGATTCTTCTGGGGATGGAGGTATGTGCCAGAAGGGCCTGGGGGCTTCCCAAGCCCTTTGAAAGACCTGGGACCAAGCTGGCTTCCACTGATCCTGAGATCAGAGGTTTGTAGGGTACGTCGGTGAAACAGAGGAAACCCTTCCCACCTGGGCCAACAGGATCCCCCAGAAGATCTGAGTTTTGCAGAGAATACAAAAGCCCAGTCAGTCCAGCACCTCCTGTGGTGTCTGGCACAAGATCACTGTGGAATTGCTAGCAGCTTCAAGCACGTTGTTTTTTGCACGTTGTTTTCTCTAAGTCATGTTGGGGGAGGGGTGTAGATCCTGTTAGGTTTGCTAAATACCCTGCATTGCTCCTCCCACAAGCCCACAAGAACCCAGGAGGGGCTGGGTGTCCTGATCCAGCCAACGAAATGTGGAAGAAATATGTTTGTGTGTCATCTCTAACCAATCAGCACACATTTGCCATGGCTTCCCCCCCCTGGACCACAGTGTACAATCATGGCTGCCCCAGCAGTCTGGGCTCCTGAGTGAAGATTTCCCAGCCCACGATGGATCTGGACTATGAGAAGTAAATGTTTACAGCTACTGGCACCCAGGAGAACGGGATCATGTGTTTCCGAGACCTAACCAGTCCCATCCCTGACTGACACAGCGGCCTAAGGCTCAGGGCCACGGAGCACAAAAAAGGAAGCACTGCAGCTCGGACAGCCCTTCGACTCACCCATGTCTTTGAATGGAATGAACACGAAAGTGCTGTTGGTAATCTTGTACTTGGTGAGTATGATGGGGAGTAAAACCAACGTGAAGATGATCAGGAATATCACCAGGTTCAGCACCACCAGGAACCGTAGGAAAGAGAAGTAGGACTGGATCCCTGTGCCAAACTTCCCTGGAAAAGGCGACAACATGGCTGTCAGTGACCAGCCACCCACTGTGGACTCCATCACCAAGAGGAGGCTGAGGTGGGAGGGTCCCTGCTGTGGGAGAGAGAGGAAGAACCATAGTCCTTGGCTGTATTTTTTCTCATTGTGTGCGGGGCACCTGTATGGAGGTCAGAAGACAACTTTCAGGGGTCAGCTCTCTCCTTTCACCATGGGGGTCTCAGGGATCCACTCAGGTCATCCGACTTAAAGGCTGGCTTCACCTGTGACATTTCAGACCCGATTCTTCACTTGAAGCCCAGCTTCCTAGAGAGTTCCACCCATATATCCACAGCTGCCTCTGAGGGCAGAGTGATTAGGGCAGGATTTCACAGTTTTACCCTTTTGTCACATGATTAGCCAGCTGCCTCAGCACTGTTTGGGATGGAAATTATTTATATCTGTACATATGTTCTGAGTTCTACCTTAGCCGTGGTGTTTGTTTGGTTCTGGTTTTGATTTTTCGAGACAGGGTTTCTCTAATAGAGCCCTGCATTTCCTGGACTCACTTTACAGACCAGGCTGGCCTCGAACTCACAAATATCCATCTGCGTCTGCCTCCCGAGTGCTGGGATCAATTGTCCATGCATCTATCTTTACGTGGAATGAGACTTAGTTGTTGCAGACTTGTGCAAAAAGATGGTGTCTGGTGCTATACATCTTCAGCTGTGTTCTTTCTCAAGATTGCCGTAGGTACCTTTAGCACTTAACATTTCTAACATAAAATGTTTAGAATCCGTGTATGGATTTTCACACACAGAGAGAGCAGCCTCTGACTGAATTACATAAAATATGCTAATGAATGAGAAATGACATTCCCTCTTTCTAATACTGAATCTCCTGATCCATGAACATGCTATTCTTTGATGTCTCTCGGTAAGATTTTATACCCACCTTTCCTTTCCCTCCCATTCTTCCTCTTTTTCTTTCTTTCTGTACTGGCCAGTTTTGTGGCAACTTGACACAAGCTAGAGTCAGCAGAAAGGAAAGAGCTTCCACTGAGAAAATGACTCCATGAGATCCAGCTTTAAGGCTTCCCTCCCCAAGTTAATGATCAATGGGGTCTGGTCTTGGGTTCTATAAGAAAGCAGGCTGAGCAAGTCAAGGGAACCAAGGAAGCAAGCAGCACCCTACATGGCTTCTGCTTCAGCTCCTGCCTCCAGGTTCCTCCCTGTTTGACTTCCTGTCCTGATTTCCTTCAATAAAGAACAGCGATACGGAAGTGAAAGCCAAATAAACCCTTTTCTTCCCAACTTGCTTTTCGGTCATGCTGTTTCATCACAGCAGTAGAAACCCTAAGACACTCTCTTTTCTTTTTCTTTCTCTTTTCTTGGAGACAGGGTCTCACTATGTAGCCCTGGCTGGCTGTGAACTCTATATAGATCAAGCTGGCCTGGAACTCAGAGATCCACCTGCCACTGCCTCCTGCATGCTGAGATGACCACACCTATCAGTCTTGGATTTGGGAGACAGTTTTCCTATGTAATTTAGACGAGCCTTGAATTTAACAGGTATCTCTGGCTATTCCGGAATTTATGATCCTCCTGCCTCCATCTCCCAAGTTCGGGGGTTACAGACATGTGCCAACACTCCTGGCTTCCGTACAATTTTAACGGTTTTCTATGCCTGAGCATCACACATATTTTTCCTTAGATAAACTCCTAGGGGTTTGACTGTTTTAAATCATACTAAAAACATCATTTTGAGAGGCTGGAGAGACGGCTCAGCGGTTAAGAATGTGTGCTAGTATGCAAGAGTTCAATTCTCAGCACCTGCAATACGTAGCTCACAGCTGCTGGTCACCACAGCTGCAGGGTATCCGGCTTCCTACATATACATAGTAACTTTTACTTTTTAAAATGGTGCTAACATGAAAAAAAATACGCTTAGGGCTGGGGCTGTAGCTCAGAAGTGGAGCACTTACCTAGCATGGCAAAGCCCTGGGTTCAATCCCCAGCACCTGCTAAAGGTGAACGGATACAACCAATTTTAAACAGACCTTGTCAAATCAACAGCTAATCTTGCTAAATTCACATACTGAGTCTAACAGCTTGTCTTTTTATTATATGTGTGTATGTGTCTATGTATTCTGTACAAATGATATTTTATGGTTCTTTTCCCTTTCTTCCTCATCCCTGAAGTGCACAGTCAGCTGAGACTTCCAGGGTGCTGCTGAAGAGACTATGATATCAGTTCCTCAACTTTCCATTTCAGGCTTTCCAGCATCTCATTTAATAGGATATTTGCTGTAGATTTTTCATAGATTTTTTTTAAAGGCAGAAGCTCACACTGTCTAGCTCACACTGGCTAAGGATGAGGACTGAGCTATCCGTGCCTTCTGTACCTCTCAGGTCAACCAAATTGTCTTTGTTCATGCGGTAAGTTAGGGGAGTGAAACTCACTCCTACAGAGGAGCAGCCTGGCAGAGAGGGACTGAGTCCCTGAGGACGGTCTGCAGAGCCAGGCACTTGTTCCTTGGGAGTCAAGAACACATGTGCTGACTGGGATGAGTGAGAACACCCACATCGTGCTCTGTCAAACACTCAGTCATGTCACCAGAGGTGATGGCTTCTCTTTCTGCCCCAGGGACATCCAGTCGGCCAAGAAATCCCAGTAGAACAAATGAGGAGAAAAGCAAAGCCGCAATTCCCCTGGGAGAAGAAAGCCTCAAATGCATGCAACAGTTGGTCTCCAGGAGTGTCCTACCCAAGCAGAGAGGAAGCTGGGCACAGCATACTGGCCAGTTTTCCCAGGTTACTGCGGTCTGATTGATACCTAACAGGCAACTCAAGGAGGAAGGTGGGGGCTCACAGTTTGAGGGCCCACAGTCCATCATGGCTCAGAAGGCATGGTAGCAGGAGTGTTAAGGAGGCTGGTCACCTCATCCACAGTCAAAGCAAAAGAGGCAGGAAGTGGGACTCAGCTAAGAAACTTAAAGCCCTACCACCTCCCACCCCCAGTGATCCATTTCCTTCAGTTAGGCCCCGCTTTGAGGCCATCCCAGAGCTGGAGACCAGGTGTTCCAACCAGGAGTCTATGGGGCACCTTTCACATTCAAAATCCACTTGGCCTGTGAAGGTTGACTACCTGTGTTCAAAAAGCCTGGTCCTGCCCTATCCTAGCTGGGTGCACTCAGGCAAGCATCTTAACCTCTCTGTCTGTGGCAGGCAAATGGTGAAGTGTCCATGGGAAAGGCTTTTGTGAGGCTGGGGGTGATGGCACACACTTTTAATACCAGCATTAGGAGGCAGAGGCAGACAGATCTCCCAGTTCAAGGCCAGCCTGCTCTACACAGAGAAAAACAAAGGGGTGGAGATGGGGGTCTTGTAAAGACTAACAGAGATCTCTGTGAATTCAAGGCCAGCCTGGCATACATAGAGAGAAACAAAAGGTGGGGGAATCTTGGGAGGACTAAAGGAGATAATACAAGCGATATGCCAAAAGCATCTAGGGTTATCGTTTAATTTTGCGTGTGTGTGTGTGTGTGTGTGTGTGTGTGTGTGTGTCAGTGGGGATGCGCAGATGCCTGTGGAGGCCAGAGGAGGATTCCCTGGAGCTGGAGTTACAGGCCAGCATGAGTTGTCTGGTGTGGGTGCTGAAACAGAACTCAGGTCCTCTGCAAGAGCAGTTCTGTGCTCTCACCTGCTGCTCTGCCCTGCCTGAAGGTCAGAAGACACCCATCTGGTATTTGTTTGTTTGTGGACAGGATTTCAGTGTGAAGCCCTGAAAGAGATCCACCTGCCCCTGCCTGGATTAAAGTTATGGCCACCACGCCTGGCAGTATGTTTAGAGTAAGAAATAAGATGGTCACTTCCTCCACACTGCCAGGTTCTATACATACTTTACTGAGGGAAAGTTCTGCTTTAGCAGCTGTAAGGCACTGATAATAGATTTTTTTTTTTTTAAACAGCAGAAAATACAGAACGGAAAAGGCATTGCCCTGCCCCTACTCTGTTGTGACCTTTCTAGGTGACAAAGGCACAGGCCCTACTTAAGGCTAAGTGGGTTAAGTTCACACTTGAGACGGTTAATCTTGACTGTCAGCTTGACCGGCTCCAGACCTCAACCAGGAGGCACCTCTGGGCATGTCTGTCAGGGAATTTTACAGGGGGGTTTGACTGGGGTGGGGAGACCCAACCCCAACATGGGCAGCCCCGTGCCACGGGCTGCGATGCTAGACCGAACGAAAAGGAGACAGTGAGGTGAGCACCGGCATGCATTGCTTCGCTGGCCTGAACGCGGATGCCCCGCGACCAGCCGCCTCAAGCTCCCACCATCCTTGCCCTGCCACGGCGCACTGTCTTCTGAAACTGCGAGCCGGAATAAACCCTTCCTCCCTCGGGTTGCTTCTGTGAGGTGAATACAGTATTTATCCTGGAAGGATATCCACCACCTCAGCAGTAAAATCGCCCACGCACGCCACCCCCCACCTCGGCGGCCTGCGGGAAAGCTGCAAGCAGGTGGGCGCGACCGGAAGCCCGCAGCCAACGGGCTCTACCTTCAATGCTGCGGATGTCCTTGCGCCACAGCTCCAGGTGGGTGGTCATCTCCCGAGCTTTCTCTAGGAACCTCTTCCAGGACTTGCTGCTGTACCGTTTCCACTGGTCCCACTCTGATAAGTACTTCATCTGGGTTTCCTGAATGTCCCTGCATCCATCAATCAATCAATCAATCAATCAATAGGCAGGCCATGAGCATGACAATGACAAGGCAGCATAAAGTCTGAGCTCTCAGTTGTAACTTTGGAATACTATTTGGCCATAAGAAGGGATGCAGCACTAGCATGCTCCACTGTGAATGAACACAAAGTGAAGGAAAAGACAGACAGGGAGGTCACATTCCATGCTCCATACAATGTTTAGAATTAGTAACTCTAGGGACAGCAGGTGAGTGGGACTGGGGTGGGGGGGAGGAGGGAAGAGGAACAGAGATGCTTTTCTAATGGGTACAGAGTTTCCAGCTGTGGTGATAAAGCATTTTTGGAAGTAGCTGGTGGGGATGACTGCACAGCATTGCCATCAGGCTCAATGCCCATGAGTTATAAGCTGTCAATCACAATGGGTACTGTGTGCTCAGTACAATGACCCTATGGTGCCATGCCTGACATCCTGCCCGACTCTGCCAGCTGATCAAATTCCCCTATTTCACCTCCAGGACACCCCTTCTTTTGATATCTTCTTTAATTAACACTGAAAGGGTTAGACTAACTTCGTAACCTGTATGTCTTCTAAAGCCTATAGTTTTGAGTTTTAGGTTCAGGTTAAGCTAAAGCCTCTTAGTACCTTTCCAGTGAATGGAAAAATGTGACCCTATCTATGAGGACAGATAGAAAAAAAGGCAAGCAAGCAATGACCTTCACTCAGCAAAAAGAAAAACTCCTGTCTTTAAGATAGCATTTCTTAGCAACAAACCTAGACTTCTTCTGAGTAGCTTTTGACCTCCAGCCAAAAGTCTGTAGCCCCTAATCTTTAAGGATGAGCTAACCACCCCCACCTTCAATTGCAGCTGCATCCACACTTGGCAGGACTGGCCAAGCTTGAACACCTAAGACTAACCAATTATCTTACTTTATAGCTTCCTCATCCAATCCTAAATTGCCAAGACTGCAACTTCAAATCTCCCGCAATTTTTCTTTTAAAAACCTAAAGGCCTTTGTCTCCGGGTGCCACTCTTTGCTGACCGGCAGGGGTGACCCCATTGCGCAATGGTTAATAAACCTCTTGCTTTTGCAACGAGTCTTGGTCTGGGGGAGTTTCTGGGAAGGGCACGATCTTGAACTCCTGAGCTGTGAGACCCCAGGTCTTACAACACCAGCCTCTCCCAATATGCAACAAATACTCATTTTTTGAGTATTTGTTGGTATTACATCCTACCATGTAACTCTGACGAGCCTTGAACTTGCTTTGTTGACCAGGCTGGCCTTGAACTCACAGAGATTCATTCACCTGCCTCTGCCTCCCAAGTGCTGAGATTAAAAGTGTGTACCACCACACCCAGCCTCATGTCACAAGCTCTTTAAAGGTTAAGAATATGTAATAGTTGTTGCTGTGGTCCTCTGTCCCAGGAACACAGCTGATTTCATGACAATCCTGGCATAGCTGTTTCTACCTTGTTCTCCACTCTGTGTTAAGCACAGTTACTGGTACTGAATCTATTCTTAATAGCCACCACTAATCAAAAAGCAACAGTCATAAAAATAGGCACATCTAATATGTACTGCCCTTATCCTGAATGCATTAGACAGACAATTGGATACAGATATTGATAAATATGTGGATAGGATAGACAGCTAGATAGATAGATACAGATTAATTGATGCATGTATACAAACATAGATATAGAAGGATAGATGACTGATGGATATAGATGGATGGATGGGTACAGATTAGTGGATGAATAGATTACAGACGATGATAGATGGATGGACAGATAGATGGATGGACATGACCATGCATGTCTGTAACCCTAACACTTGTGACGCTGGCACAGGGGAGTTCAAGACTGGCCTAGGCTACACAGAAATATCTTGACTTAAAGAGAGAGGGAGGGAGAAGGAGAAGAGGTGTGGAGTGAAGACTCAATGGGCAAAGTGTGTGATGTGCAAGCCTGAGGACCTGATTAGGACCCCCAGGACCCTCCTGTAACCCCAAAACTGGGGGAAATGGAGTGAGTAGATCTTGGGGACTTGGTGGCCGGCCAGAATAGACAACTGCTGACCTCCAGGTTCAGTGAGAGAGCCTGCCCCGTCCCCACCCCCAAAATAAGGTGGAATGACAGAGGAAACACAGAATGTCAACTTCAGGCCCCTACATGGGTGCATGTATGTACATATCTGTGTGCATGTGTACACACACAGAGAATTGGGGGGGGGGGAGAGGAAGAGAGAGAGAAAGAGTCTGTGAATGGCTACATCATCCCACAGAACTGAACTTGGGACTGTTTATTCAAGCAGGAGGTAATGGCTTCTTGAAGGTCACGTGCCCCAGCAGGAATGAGCATTAGGAATGCTCGCTGCAGAATGAACTCTCCGTTCCACACAGGACAAACACACCACACACACCCCTCTCCCAGCCCCTGACTTGGACACTCCCAGGCGGCCGCTGGACAAACCTGAGTCTCCGCTTCTCCGAGATGTTCAGCGCGTACTTGCGGATGGACTGGCTGTTGAGGTTTTCTGCGATTCCTCCATCTAGCTGGGAACTGTAGGAGTCTGTCGGCTTCAGCAGGGTACTGCTCTGCTTGTCCCGGGAGAGGATGTTTGTCCTTCTGCGCGCCACTGACTGATAGCTTGGCAGCTCTTGAAGGAAGTTCACGGGCGGAGGAGAGAAGCAGCTAGAACCCAGAGACATGTTCTCTGGGTGAGAGAAAAACAAAACCAAAATTCACTCCACACAGCTTGGAGAGGCGTTTGTGTCTTGGAGACTAAGTACAAGCCTTACAGACATTCACTCATCTAGACAGAACAGCTGGATTTACCTTGTCTCTTTTACTTGTGCTGGAAATTGAACCCAGGACACCTTAACATATGCTAGGCAAGTGCTCTACCACTAAGCTACATAGCCAGCCCTTTACTTACTTAGAAGGGTTTTGATTATGTTTCTAAGGCTGGCCTTGAATTTACCTTGGCCTCCTGTGTAGCTGAAATTAAAAACCCGTGCACATGCTAATTACACATCTGTGTCAGTCTGCTCTGTTTACATGTGTATGAGCGCTTTCCGTGATTGCCTAAGCGATCACCTCCTTGTCATTCCTGTCATCTAGCAGCCGGCCGAGTAAGAACCAGCCAGGGTCGGCAAGATGGTTTGGAAGGTAAAGGCACTTGCTGCCGACACTGAGGATGTAGTTCGATTTCTGGGTCCACATGACAGAAGGAGAGAACTACCTCCTTGCAAGCCGTCCTCTGACTTCCAGCATGCCTCACAGCATGTACACACACATTCATGCACATATAAATAAACAAACAAACAAATGTAATTTAAAAGAAATCCAGTCGGCGGAACCCACTGACAAGAGCCAAACCCCTGTCTTTGTCCACAGCCACAGAGAACATCCATGTGGGGTGTGGAAAAGAGAAAAGTAAGAGGCCTCTGTGGCTGGGCTGCAGCCGCTGAGATCTTACAGGCTGACATGACCCACAGATGTGACCAAGACAGGGAGGGGAGGACTCTGGGCTAGAGCAACTGTGTTCTGACCACACTTTAACTGGTCTCCCGGAGCAGGGAGCTGTAACTCATGCTGTGATCCTAACTCTCAGGTGACTAAGACGGAGGATCCTGAATCTGAAACCATCCTGGGCTACACAGTGAGACCCTAAGGACAGGCCTGGGTACCATGGGTGTGGTCACAGCATCAAGGGCGCTCACCAGGTTTCAAGGTCTCAGTGAGATGGCACACATACAGTGCCCCTCCCCCAAGATGTTCCAGGAAGTGTAGGAGGGCTGGGGGAGGACAAAGGGCCATCATTCCAGGTCTCTCCATGCAGATTCCCTCAGTTCTGCCCCTCCCTGACAGGCATGCTCAGATACAAGACTTCAGTGTGTCACTGTGGATGACACAGAGACACGCGCCTGAGCCACTTTCCTGCCGACACACCCTGAGGATGTGAGCCAGTCCAGTGACAAGAGCTGCCTCCAGGAACCAGGAGCAAGGGTGCAGCCTTGAGGCCGCTCCTCCCTCTAGGCAGCAACAAAGAACTGTTATTAACCAGGAACAAAGGTCTTTGAATATGGAGCCTGGTGAATATTCAACAAGTGTAGGGGTCAGGGGCCTGTGCGGGATGGGGACTGACGCCTGGCCTGGCCGGATGCTGCTACTGGAACCCACAGCCAGGCCACTCCAAGAAGACATCTATTCTACTCAAGGGACATCTGACACCACAAAACAGGGGCACCTGCCACGCCTTGAGCTCCAGGGAGTACTCATTCTAGGCTTGGATGTTAGAAGTACAGGAAGCTACCTAGGCCTAGCAGGGGATACACACAGTCAGGAGGCTGAGGCAGGAGGATTGCTGCAAGTATAAGGCCAGCCTGGGTTACACAAGATCCAGACTCAACCGGATTTGGAATCAACTAGGAGACAGTCAAGTTGAGGATGAAGATTCGCTGTCATGGGCTGGCTCAGCAGGTGAAAGAGCTTGTGGTGCAAGCCTGAGGACTTGAGTTCGATCCCCGTAACTCACAGTAGGAGAGACTGAGTCTTCAAGAACGTTCTCTGACCTCCGCAGGCATGGTGGCACATGTGTGCGTGCGTGAGCGTGCGTGTGCGTGCACACATACACTAAATTTTAAAAAAGAAAGCGCTCACCACCACGGGGAGGTAAAGGAGCTTGCCCGGTGCTTCTAAGCACTGGAACTGGGGGCCTAACATACAATCAAATCCCCCAAGTCCTGCCTCCCCTATGAAATAGGCTGTGGATTTGAAATGACCTTGTAAACGCTAAAATTCCACACAGATAAAGTAGATAATGGCTGAATGTTCTTCCAACCATGCTGTGTTCAGGCTCTTCTCTTTACCCACTCCAGGGAAATCTCCCATCTTTAAGTAAAACACACAACAAGTGCCCTCATTCCCAAGCCCTACCTGTTATGTTGTGCAGGCAATTCAACTGGCCCTCCCTCAGGGAGCTTCAGGGTCCTGACAACGTCCTATGTCAGTACCTGTGTCCTATGACATCATCTGGGCCAGGTACATAGTGACCTGTCGGCCACGCCCCCTCCTCTTGCTCTCTTGCTCTTCCCTTCTCTTGCTTTCTCTCTCCTCTCTCTATTGGGGCGTCCCCTCCATCCCTCTCCCTCTCCCTCCATCTCTATCCAATAAACCTCACTGGACTTAAGAATGGTTGTGTGCATGGCATTTTTATCTAAATACTAACACTACCCCCTTGTGCTTTCATACAGGGCTGTGCTGCTTTCAAACCGCCACCTCTGACCTACTTCTCACACTAACCTGCGCAAGTAGACACAGAAGGTTTCGGTGCCCTGGCTTTTCAACGGGGAAACTGAGGCCCAGAGAGACGATGACTTGCCCAAGGCTCGGCATCTAGGCAGTCTCAGTTCTGGCGTCTTCAAAGGCCACTCGCTGCACCTCTCCGAGCCTCGGGCAAGCTCGTCCTTAGAAGGTGTGAACATCAGGTGTTCCTCTGACTTAGTCCTCCCATCAGCATGGCCGCTTAGGTCAGCGTGGGGGCTGCTTAGTCGTCGTTTGCAGGTTTCCAACATCAGGGTGACTGTCTACGAATACCTAGAATCTCTTGGGGTCAGGGCTGCAGCATTTGGGCTGTTACGTAGGCGGAAGGGTAAGGTGATGACAGGTGCCATGGGTCAGAGCTGGGGGAGCTACCATTGTCTCTTTCAGAACTGGGACTGAACCCAGGGCCTCTTGCATGCTGGTCAGATGCCCTCCTGTCGGCCACATTGTAAACCCTTTTTACTCTGTACTGTGACCTGGTCTCACTAAGTTCTCCAGAGTGGCCTTGAACTCAGATCCTCTTCCTTCAGCCTCCTCAGTAGCTGGGATGACAGCCTGCACCATCAGGCTCAGCTCAAGGTTGAGTGAGTCTACAGCAGTGTCTAACCCCTAGAAGGCTCTCCGCTTGAAGAATGAATGAATGACTGAGTGAGTGAGTGAATGAATGAACAAATGGCAGGACAGAAGCAAGGACATGTGGAGGACACCCTTTCGGTCCTGGCAGCTATTTCTACAGGCCACGCAAACCTAACGAAAAATATACTCTCTCCCAGGAGACTGGCCCAGCATGATCTAAACGGCACCAAGGGCCCTGCTGCTCCCACAGCATGCCTGCCAAGAGCAGCTTCGGCCATATATGGTGCTGCGCTCACTTAGGGCTTTGCTTTCTACCCTCAGGTTTGTGGAACTCTGGGTAAGAAGGGACCTTGTGGGTCATGAAGAATCTACCAGTTACTGTGGGGATTACAATAGTGTCCTCTTTTCCCACATGGAACACGGTCCAAAATGCTAATGGATGCCTGAAACAAAGACCATTATGGAACTCTCTCTATGCTACACACACACACACACACACACACACACACACACACAATGTTGCTGGGAATGAACTCAGAGCCTTGAGCATGTTAGGCAAGTACTCTATCACTGAGCTACAATGCCCGCTCTGTCTTTTCCATCAAAACTAAACACTTATCATACACTGTGCGTGGCCATAGCTTTTGCAGTTGCTTTTTATTTGTATGTGGGGGAGCAGGGGTTGCCTTGCACCTGCATGCAGATGTCTGAAGAGGCCAGCAGAGGGGATCAGATTCCCTGGGGCTGGAACTGCAGGCAGGTGGGAGCTGCCTGATGTGGCTGCTGGGAACTGAACTACCCTCTGCAAGGTCAGTGCTTGCTCTTAACCGCTGGAGCCATCGCTCCAGCCCCATCATGGATTTCTTAGAGAGGGGACACATTCTCTCACCCTAGCAAGCTCAGCACACAGAGTTCTTGTCCTTTTTTTCCCTAAGCCAAACTTGCCCTTTTTTTCACACAGGAAGCATTTGGGATTCTCTTTGGCATGCATGGCTTGCGGGTGCCCCTCTTGTGGAGCAACAGGGACTTAAATGAGAAGGCTCCGCTGGGGCCACGGATACCGGTAGGTGTTGTATGCAGCATGAACACACAGGCAATTTGTGCCAAACGAAGCAGAAGCCATGTGATTCCATCGCTCTACTTGAAATGTGTAACTATTCCAGGAACTGCTAATATTTTGGATCGTATTTGACCACAGGTTCCTAAAAACAAACAACCAAACCTCAGATAATGGCGCTGGGGCCATGATTCGCTTGGCAGTGAGCCAGGTTAGGATTCTGGAGAGGATGAAGGTTTGCTCTCTGAGATGAGACTCCTCCCACTTCTCCAACCCCCACAACTCCTAAGTGCCCACTCTATGACGTCCCCATCCTTAATCTAGGCCGTTTAATATGTGTTGTCTCTGTGCTCTCTCAGGAACCCCATCTCTCTCCAGCACCATGAGTCCTCAGGGTCTACACTGGGCTTGGTACAGGGCAGTGTCCGATAAATACCGGATGGATAGATGGATGGATGGATGGATGGATGGATGGATGGATGGATGGATGAATAAACTGGGAGTAGATGAATCCAGTGCTGAGAACACAGTGTTCAATTCTCTACCAGGCTTTTGATCAAAGCCCATAATTAACACCCCAGAAAGTAAGATGCAAAAAAAAAAAAAAAAAAACCAGGGTAAAGGTAAGCATGAAACATTACTCTTTTCTATATGAATAAAAATTTTTACAATTGAAATAAAATTTATTGTTGTTTTTCAGAATGTTTCTCTACGTAGCCCAGGCTAACCTGGAACTCAGTGTGGCCCAGAGTGAGTCAAGATCCCTTAGCCTCAGCCTCCTTAGGCCTCAGATACAGGAATGAGCCATCATTCCCTGCTCCACACAGAAAACCTTTGGGGGGGGGGGGTTACAGAAGACACTGACTCTACTTGATGTCCTTCGTCTGGTTCTTCCCAGACTTGTTTCTGCAGCGCACTTTAGACTGTCAGGAACACAATTCCTTGTTCTCAGACAATCTGTGATAACAAAACCTGGGGGACACTGGCTACAGGGTCTGATAACACTGATTCCTGGACACTCCCTGTGGTTTGATGTCGCTGTTATTCTGGAAGCTAACCAGAGGTAGGACGCCTGATAAATACACATACTTACAAACTACAAAGGCTTTTATCTAGAAGTTTCTAGAATTCAGAGTCTCTACTCTAAAAGTTGCCGCAAGATGCCCATCAAGTGCTCAAAAACATAGGTGTGTAAAGGGGCCATCGAGATGGCTCAACAGGTACAGCGCTCGCCACCAGATCTGATGACCTCACTTCAACCCCTTGGCCCTACTTGGTTGAAGGAGAAAGGCAACCCCTGACTTCCACACATGGGTTGTGACACATCTCGGTCCACAGACAAACAAAAATGCAATAATTAAAAAGACCTTCTTAAGCTCTACTGCTTCCCCCAACGACCCCCATCCTCCCACCCATGCACTCAGCCACCCCTCCATCTACTCCCTCAGCCACTCCAACACATCCGATGAGCAATGACCACAGGCCAAACAGCTCTTTAAGACACGCACCTGAATACAACACACCATACCCCTGCCATTTCGAAACTTAGGTTCTATTTCGAAAAGTCAGACCTTAAAAAAGTCATAACATATTTCAGGTGGTGATTCTGTGAAGAAAAATAAGTTGGGGGTGGGAGGTGGGGAGGTCTTAGGGGATGGGGTGTAATTTCAAACAGAGTGGTCAAGGACAGCACCCTGAGGGGGTGACATTGGAGGAAAGCCAGGAAAATGGGGAGAAACGGCTATGCAGACATCCTGGGAAGATTATCAAAGAGGAAAAGAGCAAGCGCAAAGGCCCCGAGGCAGTCAGAGCTCGGCTGGTTTGAGAAACGGTGTGATGGAAGAGTCAACAGGGAGGACATTAGGTAATGGGGGTGGGGAACAAGCCAGGCCACATGGGCCCTTTAGTATCATGGAAGACATTTGCTTTGGTCTGAAAAAGTGGGAGCCGTGAGGGGCTTGTGGCAGAGGAATGCTGCTCTGACTAGGTTAGGCAGGGATTCACTATGGCGACCACTGTCTCCACAGGGCAGCATGGCTGTGGCCCAAGCTGGGCACACGTCCCACAAGGAAGGGGTAGTTCTGGTTGTTTTTGGCCAACCCGACATAAACCTAGACATATATGAGAAGAATCTTTTTTTTCTTCTTAGATTTATTTATGTGTATAAGTTTTTTGTTTGTGTGTGTATCTACACACGATGTGGATGCCTGGTGCCCTCAGAGAAAGAGGGAATCTCCAACAGACTGGCCTGTAGGCAAGTGTGTGGGGCATCTTCTTAATTAATAAATGATGTGGGATGGCCCAGCTCATTGTAATTTAGGACCACCCCTGGGCAAGTGACGGTGGTCCTGGGATAAGAAAGCAGGCTGAACAAACCACAGGGAACAAGCCATGCTCCTCCATGGCCTCTGCTTCAGTGCCTGCCTCCAGGTTCCTGCCTTGAGTTCCTGCCCTGACCTCACTCAGGGATGGATTGTTACCTGGAACTGTAAGCTGAAATTAACCCTTTCCTCCCCAAGCTGCTTTTGTTCACAGTCCTCAACAACAGAAAACCAAGACAGGGGGAGAAGTTCTGTATCTGGGATCATGAAGCAACTGAGGTGTGACTGAAGAAATGCAACTTCCACTTGGTCACATGTCCCAAAGCTACTCGTGGCTGGTGTTATATGGGGATATTGTGGGAGAGCCTTGTTCCCGAGGAGCCCAGAGCCTGGGGAAGAGTGGAGAAGAGTGCCCTACAGATGCCTAGATGCAGGTTAGCAGGATCAACCTGAGTCACATCAGCTGGTAACAGACCCAGGTCAGGAGCCTGGCTGCCCTGGGCCCCACATTTTGTAAGCAGATGAACAAACTGCCCTCAGGGGTCAGGTGACTAACTCGACAATCAGAGCCGCCACCAGGCCAAGTGCCTGGATTACCTAGCTGTCGGGACAGACAGAGAGTCGGGTGTGCCTGGGGAGGTGGCAATGCACACAGGACACAGCCCTGCCTCCTTGGCTACCTGCCACCATGCTGAAGCCCAGCTCCTCCTCTTACCTGGGTGGGCAAGCGTCCTGACCACCCTGTGCTTCGGCCTTCCCACCTACGGCGGTACAGCTGTCCTGAGAACTAGTCGGCTCCCATATGAAAAGGGTTTAGACAAGCGCTGGAGAGTAAACCGAGTGCTCCCAAGGCTCTGCTGCCCACATAGCAGGGAAGAGTCCCAAGTGGAAGCCACAGCTGTGTCTTCCACTTCTACACAGCTTCAAAAAGTCCAAAGCCAGAGGCAGAGGGATTAAGAGTTTGAAGTCAGTCTGGGTGAGGCCCTTTGTCAAAATAAATATAAACAAACGGGACTACAGAGATGGCTCTGCCGGTAAAGTGCTTGCCTTGCAAGCACAGGGACCTGAGTTCAATCCCCAGAACCCACATGGAAAAGCCGGGCATAGCGGCATGTGTTTACAATCCCAGCACTGGGGAAGTAGAAGCAAGCCGGTCCCTGGAGACAGCCTTTAGCCTCCTTGCTTTGCTACTTGGCGAGAACTAATCCAGTGAGAAACCCTGCGTAAAATAATGAAAAATGATGGTGCCTGAGAAATGTTACCCAAGGTTGTCTTCTGACCTCCATGTGCACCTGCAGAAATGCGTGTGTGCATGCGTGCGCACACACGAACACACAAAAATACATAAATGAATGCATGCATGAATGAATGATTAATGTAAGTGATTTCCAGTGTTACTGGATGAAATGGCGGCGACCTCTGGGGAGCATGAGCTCACACCACCATTACGGAAAACTTTTGCACTGGATCCCCTTGAGTCTCACGGTGGCTGGATCACCCAGGGCGTCTTCTGCAGCTAAGGTAAGAACTCTGCCCAGGAGTGAGCAAGTGCTCACTGAGGGGAACCCTCAGCAGAGCATCCTCTCTCCACACCTTCACCATGGCGGTGACCTGGCGCCTAACAAACATCCGCCACGTGGACACATGGAAACGTGACCCTGGGACTCTCTCTACTCCTATGGCCCACATGTGCTGCTCTGGTTTTCATCACCGATTTGTCACAGAACACCCAGAGCAGCTGGCTTTTCACAGGTGGGTTGATTTCACAGGCAGCTGTGGTAATTCATGGTGACAGACGGGCTCAACTGGGCTGAGTGTCCTGGGACTGCCCTGGGAGGCAGGTAGAGTACAGCACTACCTAAAAGTGCATTGTGTAGCTCCTTATGCAGCAGAGATGGTGGGTCTTATCTAGGCCGGATGCACCTGCCTTGGGATGGTGTCTGGGGCCCTCTCAGTCCAGACACTCTCTCACAGACATGGCCACAGGCCAATCTGATATGCACAGTCCCTCAGCTGGGGTTGGTTCCTTCTTCCCAGGTGATCCGGGTTGTGTCACATTGACAATAAAAACAAACCAGGACAAACCCTTACATCACTGAGCTTCTGAATAAACTTGGGGAAAGTTCCATTACAGACTCCACACACAAATGCAGACCCTGGGCCTGTGGAGTTTGCATGGACAGGCTCCGGCTTGCCTGGCCTGGGCCATCCCTGCTCCTCTAAGACCTACAGAGGCCTCTTCACGTATCCCAACGGCTGTCCACTGTCATGGGCAGCCCAGGGGGGGGGGGGGTCCTTTAGAGCCTCAGGAACCTCAAAAGCCCAAGGGCAGCAGGGGGCTAATGTACACCACAGAAGAGACTCAAAACCAGTCAGGAGTGAAGCAGAGTTAGCAAGTCTACTGACTGCAAAGAGGCTTGAAGAGAGTCCAGTGCAGGCCAGAAGAGTGCTGCGGAGCTCAGTAGACAACTTTCAGGAGGCCTCTCCTTCTACCATGTTGACGCCAGAGATCAAACCCAATTCACCAGGCTTGGCTGACAAGCACCTTTGCTCACTGAGCCACCTGCCCTGGTTTGCCTTCTGAGACAAGGTTTCATGCATCCCAGGCTAGCATCGAATTAGCTGAAAATGACCTTGAACTCCTGATCCTCCTGTGCTTACCCATCACTGTTTCCTAACTGGCTCTCCTGCCCTCTGCCCCTCCAGTCCCCTCTCTAAAGGTGTCTTTCACTTGCATTGCCAGCAAAGGCCTCGAGACATACTTTAATATCCTCCTGCCTCAGCTCAGAGCCACTTCAGAGGCCCTGCCCCATCTGGTCTTGGACTGACACCCACACACCTTGTATTATTTCTTTCTTAGCACTTAGACTCCCTTGGATGTTTCTCCATCCTTCTCTCCACTGCTTACTCCCCTGACCCGGAGCTCTGTGGCCTGTCTCTTGCAAGCTGGCTTCCCAGGGGCCAGTCCAAGGGCCTGACTAGAGCTGGCCCATCTCCCTCCTTCTACTTCTGGGAGGGTACCCTAAGTGCACAGCCCAGTTTGACTGGGTGGTCCTAGACCCAAACAATCCTCCTCAGGAGACAGCAGCAGGCTTGCAACGAAGTCATACCCCTACAAAGCCATTTCCCCCTTTTATCCCTCCAAAGTTTTCACTTCCTGAAAAAACAAAGAAAGCCACCTCTAATCTGGGTTCCCAGTCACTGGGCAGAGCTGGGCTCCTCCAGACAGAGGGGCAGAAATAGCTCAAGGGAACCAGTCCCCAAGAGAACCCATCCTGACTGAAATAGACTCAAGTGATCTCTAGCCTAGTCCAGAACATTCCACCCCCCACCCTCCTCAGACACCTAGAAGGGAGGAGGGTCACTCACCCGATGAAGGGCTCAGCGAATAAAGGGAGACAGAAATACTATACAGGTCAATGGCTATGTGTCTTCCTATTTATTGTGGTAGGGTAGGCTTGACACAAATAGAAGCAAAGAATAGTCTTAAGTCCATGCAAATGCCTGGTGGTGTACCTGCAGAGGTCCAGGCCCAATGGGCCTGTCACCCACCTCATGCTATTAGAGTTACAAAGACCAAACAAAAATACCCACAATGCTGTCAGGGCTCGGGACAATATCCCAAAATACGCTTCAAAACCCCATGTCCCAGCTCCTATGCAACACACTCAAAACGTCTCTTGCCCAAGGGCAGTCATAAAAACCAGAGTCCTTTGTCCCCAAGACAGGAAACTTGACTTTAATCTCCCCAGCCTGTCGAGGAGGCTGGAAGGAATTCTCCACCTTTGCTTGACAGGTGCTGATGGGAATCTCAAGGGGGAAGCTGCTTGGCGATTCCTGAGAAGCGGAGTGCCCTGCCTGGCCTCTTAGCACTGCTCACACAGCCTTGCTGTGCCCTCACAGCAAGCTGTGCACAGGAAGGCCTGAGCAACCCCGTTCCCAGGGGCCCAGGGACTGAGTGCATACGCCAGGGGATGGGTGCACTCACAAAATGTGACCCACAGACAACGGAGCATCAGTCAGCCGTGAAAAGGGGTGGAGCACTGTTTCATGTGACCAAGGATGAACTCTGATGATGATGATATGCTGAGGAAGCCACTAAGCAATCAAATCAGGGTCTAGAGAAGAGATCCATAGACAAAGGATATAATCGACCTGGCTGAGGGGGGAAAGGGACGGCTGCTGAATAGGGTGGAGTCTCCTTGGGGTGATGGCGATGTGCTGGAGCCAGTCAGACCTAGTCAGACCACCTTCTGGTGCATGAGAAACTAGTAAAAATCGGTGCTATGAAGGGTTTACTAATTACACAAAGAATTTAACTGAAGGAGCACGGCCTCCAGTACGACTGGAGATTAGCAGTTCTCTAGTCAGGTTGGCTAGAAACTGTAGAAAGAAAAGGTTTGTTCCATAATTGAAGTTTCGGGTCGCAGAGAAAGTTTCTGCTGAAGGTGGTGCACCGGGATTGATTCCCGTTAACAAAAGGAGTCAGCCCAGACTTACAGGCAGCCGTTAGGCCCCGCCCACTTCGAAGAACACGCCCCTGAGGGGCCGCTCAAGGAGCAGAGCAGGTTTGCAGTTAAGTCCGCAGTTAAGTCCCCCGAGCCAGCGAGCGCTTTTCAGGGGAAGCACAGTCCTGCCAGGCGGACAAGACGGCCCTGAGTAACAAGCATTCGAAACGAACACTGGCCACTAAGAAGGAATATTAAGAACGAATCCTGACAACATCGCTGCCTTGTCAATCTCCCATCTGCCCGAGCGGCCAGACTTGCAGTCTCCTGTGTCTGTTTAAATTGTTCAGTGTGTGACCTGGGACCAGAATGAAAGGGATCAAAGGATGACAGCGTATGGGAAAAAGCAGAAGCCTGCTGTGTGAAAGTCGGTAAAATCTTCGTTTGGGCGGGAATGGTGTGAATTTTCATTAAGGAGCCGTCTCCTTAATCCGCTGAGTGCGGGAATGGATTCTCACTGGGGTGGCAGTTGGGGCATGCAGACTAGGTTCTCACTGGTGTCACACAGAAGAGCTCGTGGTCGAAGTGGCTTGGCAAGACGGCCCTTCTGGAAAAGGGTGTACCAGGCTCACATTCACAGAAAGTTCACGCCGTTTTTATTCTAACACAGAGAGTAATTCTGTGTCCCTGGACCAATCCCTCATCCCACCCCATGTCTGGGGTTGGACCTCAAACTCTTTCATGATTGCCTAGTTTTAAAGGAACCCACGCAGAGGAAATGAAGGAGGGTAGGGGCCAGTTAAAGTCTGATAACACTGCTGGGCATGATGCAGCATGCCTTTGATCCCAGCACCTGGAAGGCAGGTCTCTGTGGGTTCAAGGCTGGTCTGGTTTACAGAGTGAGTTCCAGGGCAGCGCCTGTCTCAAGCAAACAAACAAACGTAAACAAAAAATAAAACTTGACAACACCGTAGGGCCTTTGCATAAACAAGTTTTTGCCAGCTGGAGGGGGATGAAAACCTTCTCATAAATGTTTCTGAATGGGAGCGATAAAAAGATTTTCATTCGTTGTTAAAAAGAAAAGTTTTACAGTGCTTGAGAGAAACGACTAACATTAAATATTTCTCGGGGGGGGGGGGGGGGGGGGGGGGAGAAGGGGAGGAAGGGAGGAAGGGAAGAGGGTGGGAGGGAAAGTTTGGAAATGAGGCGAGAGGGAGTGAATTGGTTCCACTGGGACCTGGTGAGAGACTGGGAGAGGTGTGGCTGTGACTGCAGGGAAGGCCTGGTGGTTCTCCCACAGGCTGGACAGGGCTGTGGGCCATACTCCTGTCAGAATCTCCACCTTATAAACGTGGAGATGAAGCCTCAAAATGGAGGCAATTTGCCTAAGTCCTGCTTGGACAAGCAAAGGGAAGGTTTGAGCCAAGTGTCTTTATCCCCAAATCCCTGCTCTTAAAAAAACGGTAACCCTTGGGCTAAAAGGAAGACTCGGGGGTTACATGCCTGCTTGGCATTTGTGAGGCTCTGAGTTCGATCCCAGCTGCACATACACAATAAAAGAGGAGTCAGTCATGCATGCAAAAACACACCTGACATCCCAGCAATCAGGGGGCCTGGGCAGGAAGATCAGGAGTTCACGCTCAGCCTGAGCTACAGAGTCAGTTCCAGGCCAGCCTGAGCTGTATAACAATTTGAAACAAAACAAAAAAACAGATTAAGCCAGGGGAAGGAAGAATCCATCCTCCTCAGGGGAGGCCAGGGAGCTCAAGAACACAGAGTCCAGCATGGAGGAGGGACACAGTCAACTCAACAGGGGGCTTCTGGGAAGGAAGAGAAGAGATATTTGTATTCCATGAGGAAGGTCACGATCCCCAGGGTGGAGGGCCAGAGGCTGGAAGGAAGGAACAAAGCAGGAACCCCGGTGGAGAGGGAGATCCATGCAAATGCTATCACAAGTGTGTGCCAGGCACTGGTGAGCCACTGAGGCCATCTTCCAGGAGCCCAGCGGCACAAGGAAGCAAAGCCATAAATACCTACAGTTAATGTTTCTTAGCACTGACCCCACAATGGCCTCCTGAGAGAGGGCCGTGCTCCCAACATCTGGGTGTGCTCACATCAAAGCCCATCAATCACCCTGAACACGGCAAGGCGACCACATGTCCCACGAGCTGCTGGAGAAACTATGAATGTACTTCAAGAGTAGACCACAGGACACTATAGCTTTCCAGCCCGCTCTCTTGCAATCATCCGCTCTGGGGAGGGCACAGGCCAGGTTTTAGGCAAGCCGGAACAGCCCTGAGGAGGTCCAGGCAGAGAGGAAGAGGCCCCTGGCAGCAGAGGAAGGTCATCACACATGATCAGGCCATGGTGGGAAGAACCCCCAGCCCCCGTCAAAGGTGCAGGGGATGGCAAAGCCCCTTGACTACAACCTTTCTGTAAGAGATTCAGGGGCAGAGACCCCCTGAGGGTTGGTTCACTCCTGACTGTGCCCTCACACCGGACTATTGCTTGTCTACACCTCACGCTGCTAGACTGGGAAATCAGCAAACAGCGTCTGCCCGGGGGCAGGTAGTATGGACCCGCATCCCAGGACGCTGCAAGACAGGTCAGATCATTCGTTGAAGGCCAGCCTGGGCAACACAGGGAGACAACGTCTCCAAATTTAAAAAGCAAACAAAACCAGAGGTAGCGAGGCGCACCTGCTTACTTCCAGCAAGAGCAGGCAGAGGCAGGAGTCCAAGGCCAGCATGCAAAAAACAACTTTAAAAAGAAAAGACAAGGCTGGAAAATGCAGTTCAGAGACCTTTGTCTTGCATGTGTTCAGTCCCTAGGATCAATCCCCAGCGTTTCAAAACAAACAAAAACTTGCAGCTCTCCAAGGGGGTTCAGCCACAGAAGCGCAAGAATTGCTTAGAGTGGCCCTTCAGCTCTCAGCAAAGAGCCAAGGGGAGACTGGGAACGGTGGGGGGGGGGGGGTGCTGGAGGAAGAGGAAGATCAATGGACGCCAACCAGACGCCCTTTGGCTGTCACAGTGCTGGGATGGGATCCTGGGACCTCGTGCAGGGCTGGAAACTTAACTGGGGCAAGCCCCCGCCCTTCACTGGGACAGTCCAGGCCTCCGGCTGCTAATGGAGGGCTGAAATAAGCTGACATCAGCAATGCTAGGACTGAGCGAGGAAAAGCTATCACAGAGTCTCGCCTGAGTTTTCTGATTCCAGACCATTGTCCCCAGACTGGGTCTTTCTTCTCCATATGGCAGAGCCCAATGGCCTGCATCTAAAACCTTGCCGGGGCACTGAGCTTTGCCCTCGGTAGATACAATCTCACACTGAAACTCAGCCTGCAGACAACATTGTGAGGTCTGGCTCAGAGCAGAAACAAAATAAATACAAACTACAAGGAAGCCTGCCTGAGGGGGTTGGCAGCTCCACTCTATCTGCTGGGGCGTTGCCTTTACACATGTCTGTAAAATCTCAGGGAGCTGTATAACTGACTGTATATTCAACACACCTAGGAAGAAAATCTTCCCATGTTCAGGAGGCTGCCAGGGACTGCTGTGTCGCTACGATCGGGGCTGTGCTGGGCATTTCTTAATATTTCACCGTTTTTCAGCCAATCCGAGGCTCAGGGAGGGCAAGCCACTTGGCAAAACTCACACAGCAATAAAGATAAGAGACAGAAAGGCTGCCAAGCAGGTCTCAAGGGACTATCTCGGGGCAGGGGGCTTGAGGCCAGCCTTGGGGCGGGCAGGTTGTCACAGTCTCTCCGCGGAACAGACACCACGGGGGTCTAGAGGCCGGCCTGGGTCCGAGAATCACCGCGTGGAAAGGGGGGACTGCCTTCCCAGCTCGGCAGGCAGGGCGAGAGGAGCCTCCTCCAACCTCGGGCAAGTCCGCTGCAGCGGTGCCCTGCGGAGGACCAGGGCGGCCACCCCGCCTCCCCGCACGCCTCGTCCCGCCGCGACCTACCTGGGTGTACCGCCCGCGGCCGGCTGAACCCGCGGCCCGTGTCGCCCGCGTTGCCCTCGCTCATCACACGGCTCGGCGAGGACCCTCCAGCCGCCTGGACCCGCGGCCCCGCCTCTTCGGGTTCCGGATGACGTCACAGAGGCGGGCGGGGCCGTTCCCACGGGCGCGGGGTGGGGAGCAGCTACCTCCGGGCGCCTCTCCCTCTTCTTACTGGGTCTCCTTTCTCCTCTCCCCTTTCCTCCGGTCCCAATGTCTCCTCCCTCCTGCTTGCCGCCTCCCCTCCCCGCCTCTGAGACCCAGGCTGGCCGCGAACAGCTTAATCGCCTGCCTCCACCTCCCGACGGCTTGGATTACAAGTTCCACTGTTGTGAACTGTCATTTGGTAGCAAGGACACGGAAGGTGTCGAAGGTTGCCATTTGCCGAACCATGCCGTTTTAACCCGCTCGCGTGGTTACTAGGGGAAGGGCAAGTGGGGGAGGATTTGCTACCTAGGTTCATCTTAGAAATGTACTCATCTCACCAACACCCCATACCTATATTCATGTACAGCTGAAACACAAAATTAAAAGTAATGAGCGGGGCCGGCGAGGTGACTCAGCAGGTAAAGGCGCTTGCTGCAAGCCTAACGGCCTGAGTTCTAGCCTCAGAATCCACACGGTGGAAGGAGAGGACAGGCGCGCACACAGACACAAAAGAAATACAAATAGATGAAATTCGGGAAATAGTCTTTTTAAAAAGAAAGCAGGGCTTGAGAGATGGTTCGTTAAGAACACTTTCTGCTCTTCCAGAAGATCGGGGTTCAATTCCCAGCAGACACAACCACCCTGAACTCCAGCTCCGGGGGATCTGATGTCTTCTGATCTGCACGGGCATTTGCACTCAATTGGCGTATGTTCACAGAAACACGCGTAAGTAAAAACTATTTTAAAAAGAGCGTGGGCAGATGTCTGTGAATTTGAGCTAGCCTGGTCTATAATAGCAAGTTCCAGGCCAGCCAAGGAGGAGGAGGAAGAGAAGGGAGAGGGGATGGGAACAGTTGCTGTCCCAGCTTCTCAGGAGGCTGAGGTGGGAAGATTTCTTGAGCCCAAGAACTCAAAAGGCCAGCCTGGGCAACGCAGGAACCTTATCAAAGAAAGAAGAATGGGGGGGGGGGGGGGGGGGGGGGGCAGGGCAGGTGGCAACAAGGCGGAACAAGAAGGTCTATTTTGAGAATTACTAAAAGGCCCAGCCGCCAGCTGGCACTGGAGACCTTGAGCAGTGGCAGCGAAGGCAGTCAAGCAGGATCACCATGTCTGTCTGAAGGTCACCCGGCTTCCCTCCCTGCGCCCTTGGCAGCCCCGGCACACCCTCCGTATTTCTTACGACCAGCCTTCTCCCTCCCTTGCCAGTTAGATGGCGTCTGGTGACCTCTGGTTGTTTACATGGTTTCTGTCCTCGTAGTGTTTCTGTCCTGCTGGATGATTAATACAGGATATTGACATTGCTTTAAAACAAACAAAAACATTACCAGGCACCGGTGACGCAGGCTTGAAACCCCCCAGAACTCTAGAGACAGAGGCAGGACTACCAGGAGTTCAAGTCCAGCCTGGGCTACATAGCAAGACAGGTCTCCGAACAAATAAGAAAACTGAACTACCAGGGCTCTGGTGTGCATCAGCTCATTGGTGTATAAACTGCAGCCCCATCCCCAGGGCCTGAGCCTTTCCTCCTCAAACCGAAATGTGTTTCCTACTGTCTTTCTTCATAACTTTCTTTCTCTTTTACTTTTTGTTATTTTCAGTTGATTTTGCTCTCTAATTTATGGTATGAATGTTTTGTCTGCATGTATGTCGGTACATCATGTGTGTGCCTGGCCCCCATGGAAGCCAGAAGAGGGTATCAGATCCCCTGGAAATGGGGTTGCAGACAACTCCATGTGGGTCCTGGGAACCCAAACCGGGTTCTCTGGAAGAGCAGCATTAGTTCCTTTTCTAACACTGTGATAAAGTACCACAACCAAAGCAACTTAGAGAAGAAAGAGTTTATTTGGGGTGTGCGGTCTCAGAGGGTTGAGTCCATGACGGCAGGGTGGAGGTTGCAGGCGGAGGGCGGCTGGAGCAGCAGCCGAACGCTCTCATCGCCAGCTGCAAGCAGGAGGCAGAGGGGGCTTGCGCCAAATGGCCTAAGTCTTTTGAAACCTCAAAGCCTGCTCCCAGCAACACACCCGCTCCAGCAGGACCACACTTCCTAATCCTTCCCAAACTGTCCCACCACCGGGGACCAAGGATTCAGACCTGTGAGCCTGTGGGAGCCATTCTCACTCAAACCACCGCACTGTGAGAAAGTCGGGGTCAGGCTTACTGACTCAGCCATTTCAGAGTTTAGGGTTACTTGGGGGAGCTTAATGCATGTCATCAGGACCTGCTGTGTGTCCGTCTCCTCAGACTTTCTCTCCTCCAGTGTGCTTCCAAGTAGCTCTCAAAACTGCTCTTTATAGGGAAGTAAGATCCCCCTGCCTGGACACCACAAAATCTTGGTGAGTGCTGCATGATTTAAGGGTACCACTTGACCTTCTATGAACTTCTTTTTCACAACTCTGCCTTTCAGTGGCATGAGATTCAGTTAGGCTGGATGACCAGGAGGAGCCCGGGAGATGCTCCTGTCTCTGCTCCCAAGACTGTGTTATTACAAGACACACTACATTGGTCCCTGCCATCTTGGAGTTTGAGGGCTGTCTCTGACATGAACTCAGTGGCTGGCTCTTTGATCACCTCCCCCTCAGGGAGCAGCCTTGTCAGGCCACAGAGGAAGACAATGCGGCCAGTCCTGAGGAGACCTGATAGGCTAGGGTCAGATAGTAGGGGAAGAGGACCTCCCCTATCAGGGGACTAGGGAAGGGGCATGGGGGAGAAAAGAGAGGGAGAGTGGAACTGGGAGGGGATGAGGGAGGGGGCTACAGCTGGGATACAAAGTGAATAAATTGTAATAAATAATAAAGAAAAAGAAATAAAAACACACACTACAGCCAAGATCTTACCCTGTAGCCCAGCCTGACTTCAAACTTAACAATCCTCCTGCCTCAGTCTCCCAAGTGCTTGGATAACAGGCAAATGCCACCACGCCCAGCTAGAAGCTGCTATTTTGAAACCTCTTATCAGACACATGTAGCTTGACTCTGTGTTTCCTTCGATTAGACTCTCAATAGACAAATGGAATACACCAAACATTTATTAAAATCTTTATTCTTGCTGCATTTAACAACAGTAACAACCCCAAGTTCTAAGCAGTTGTGTGGTCAAAGTTAAATCACCTCCCCCAGGGGGTCCTTGGTTTTCAGGTCTGCATTACACATGGGTTAGGGCCATGACACCAGGCTGGGTGGTACCCGCCCTGGGGTGCTCTGAGAGCCCTGGTGAACTAGGAATGCTTTTGGTCTGAAGGGTGGAGGCTAGGGAGTTCTCCAGAACCAAGCTAAAGGTCATCCTATCTCACACAACAGACATCCTGCCTCCCAGGAACCTGGTAACCAAAACCTGAGCCGATGCCTGGCGAGATGGCTCAGCTATTAACAGTGCCCGCTGCTCTTCCGGGTGACTCCGGTTTGATGATTAGTCCCCCTGCAAGGCAGTGCACAGGAATTCTGGTTCCAGGGGATCGGACACCTCTGGCTGCTGTAGGAACCTACACTCGCACGAACATACCTACCCACCCCAACATACACAAATAAACATATACATTTTTAAAAATTGAGCCATGAGCCCGCGTTGTAGGAACAGCTGCCTGGCATTTCTGCTTCCTTTTGACGACTGAATTTTCCAGGAATGCAACACAGCATACATTATAAAACGAACACTTAAGATTTAGTCTCAGGCCTGGAGAGGTGGCTCAGCTGGTAAGAGCACTGTCTGCTCTTCCAGAGGTCCTGAGGCCAATTCCCAGCAACCACATGGTGGCTCACAACCATCTACATTGGAATCTGATGATCTCTTCTGGCATGCAGGTATACATGCAGATAGAGCACTAGATAGATAGATAGATAGATAGATAGATAGATAGATAGATAGATAAAATTTAGTCTTAAATGTCATCTTGGTCTTCACTGTCTATATAGGTTCACATCTATAGATGCAACATTGGTGGTATTTCCCCTGAGAGCCCTCTGTTGTGGGACACTGTCCTCCAAGCACAGTGGCCATTAGCACAGTGACCCAAAAGGGGCCTTCAAGATCAGGTCTGCGGAAGTTCCCTCAAAGAAAGAGGCCGTGGAGAGTGACAACAGACCCTTAGCTGAGACTCCAGCTGGATGCAATTCTGTCCCTGCTGTCCATGGTCACCAGGGGCGCCAGCGTATACAAAGGACAGAGGGTTAACTTAAAGGGAGGGGGCAGCTATACAGTTCAGTCCTGCAGGGCTGGGACTTTGAGGAGATGTGTCTATTTTAGGGTAACCTCTCACCACATTCCTTTAGGCGGAGGGGCCTGGCTGGTGACAATAGGTTACCAGGGGTGAGCCCCTTGTTATAACACAGGACTTGTTTAGCATCCAAGGTCTCTGCATCCTGTTCAGCAGCAGCCTACCATGCCTTCCCCTGCCATGATGGGCTGAAATCCCTCTGGAACCACCAACCCAAGTAATTCATTCCTCCTTGGTCACAGCCATAAGAAAAACAACACACCTGGCCTTTTCCTTGGCGTGCCCACCTTGGCATTCCCCCTCTCCTTCTCTCACAGGATTTACCATTCTCTAGCAAAAATAAACAACAGCTTGGCCGTGTTAAACACCCGGTTATTGTGACGTTATCACTGTTGTCATTCTACCCTAGTGCAGCAGAATGAAAGTCCCACAGCAGGGATGGTCTGTGGTCATGATGATTCACCAAGATGTTCACTAGGCATGTGGGAATTAATGGATGGAGGTGGTGGGTTTCTCTCAGAGATTGCTCTGGGTTAATAGTCGTTCATTTACCTGTGTTACCTGCCTGCCTGGGCTTCCTAAATGCTGGGATTACAAGCATGTACCATGCCCAGTTTTATGGGTGTCTGGGATCAACCCCGGGGGCTTCATTCATGCTGAGTAAATCACCTACTGAGCTAGAACCCCCGCCCTTTTTTTGTTTTGTTTTGAGACAGGATCTCATCAGGCAGCCCAGCCTTGCCTCAAGCTTGATCTTTCCGCCTCGGTCTCCCAAGTGGTGGATTACAGGCGTGCACCACCCTGCTCTGCCTGCAGCTCTCTGAATCTGAATGGATGGGCTTTGGTGCCTTCTGGTTAGTCTGTTGGCAGGAACTCACACCACCCGCCCCACGCTGCTGCCGGTGGAACCCTGGGCCTCATGTGCGCTGGGCAAGTGCTGCCTGCTGAGACTTTCTGTGCACCTGTCGCTTTCACTGTATCTGGGCCTAACAGGAGCACACAGGCGCCGTTCCATCTTCGTGTCTTCATTCTGGAGTCCTCCACACAGACAAAACTTGGGTTCAGTAAATTGGTGTACTTTTCTCCCGGTAATTGGCCTTTTGCTGATGGATGTCAACCATGATTTCTCACGAAGGACAGAGAAGGAATGTCCCTTCTCTCCTACACAACTCTGGCCTACTCACTTCCCAGTGCCCCCCCCCCCCGCCCCCCTGCAGAAGTACCTCCTGTCCATCCGGAAAACATTTACCTCCTACTGAGGACTCCCACCTCTGCCCATTACCAACCCTGCTACCCTGTCCCCGTTTCCTGCTTAATGCTGACTAACCTCTGTCTCCGGGGAGAACTTGGTTGAAATCTCCCAGGCTGGAGCTGAAGGCAGCCAACGCTCCGAAGCTGCTCAGGGCCTACAAGCCAGCTGCCCAGCACACAGGCCCAGAAGCTTGTGTGTGAGTGGAGGAAGGGACAGCTCCCTCTTGGCTAAGTTTGTACCCAGCAGCTGTCGCCTGAGGTATTTACCACGATGCCTGTACATTTGTGTGTCTGTATGAGTCTGTCAGGCGCCAAGGGCCCCTTTCGGGAGGACTGTTCTGTTCTGCTGTGGCATCATTCCAACTTTCTGATGTTAAGCCATCCTTTTCACAGAAAGGATGAAGAATCAGACAACGCTGGGTCCGCGGTTTACTCTTCACTCATTAGCTGTGTGATCCAAGGCATATGTTACTAAGCCTCCCTGTGCTCTGTTTCTCTCTATATATATCCTTTTCCCTTTTCCTTTTTTAGATAAGAGCTTGCTATGTAACCCCAGACAGGCTTTGAACTCACAATGCTTTTGCTTCAACCACCGGAGTTCAGGGGAGTCACGGGTATTTATGACCACATCCCTTCTCTACCAATGTTAAAGTAAATCACTATTCTGGACCTGGATTTTGCAGACACGGAGAGAGCTGGGTTTGACTCCTTGTGTGATGTGGGTATGTGGGAATCTATACCATGTCGCAGGCTATGGGTTGCTGGTGGGGGATTACTAAGAAGAAATCTCAGGGCTGTGCTGGTTCTTAAGGTGCTCTGACTAGATATTGGATACAAACAACTTAAGGAACAAAGGCCTTATTTTGGCGCGAGGTCTGTCATAGCTCCCTGGAAACAGAGAGAGAGAGAGAGAGAGAGAGAGAGATGGGGTAAAGGCAGAGGTCAAGGCACAGTGTAGTTTTCCCATGACCTACTTCCTCCACAGGGATCGCCTCCACCTTCCACCACCTCCCAATAGTGCAGTAGAGTTAGAAATTCATCAGGCTACCAGGCCAGAACCTGTAGTATCTAACCGTGGACAATCTGTCCACACATAGAAGGAATGGGCTTCTCAGATTAATCCTGTAGGTGATTTTCACTCCACCCCCTCAGGAAGATAAGGGGGGTCCTGTCTGAGAGCTGATGGGCCTGTCACTGCAGACAGGTCAGGTGACAGATACCATCCAGGAAGGAGGCCCTGCTCAGTCAGCGAGGGGCACCAGGTATAAGGGCCCCTTCTTACTGAATGACTGGGCAAGGCTCTCTGCTAACACTGGTGTTCAGGAGGTATACAGCCCGGCCTAGGAAGCAGCCAGGAGCCTTGCAGTTAGGCCAAGCACAGTCTTAGTCATGGCTGTCCACCTCGGGGATCAGCGGGGGCCTGACCTCTGAGTCCAGAGGGCACCTGCTGAGCTTTCCAGGTTCCTGTGTCCCGGAACAAAGAACTGGACCAGGGGTCGATGATAACAAAAGAAACAGGAACTGATGTAAGGAAGAGAACATTCCCAAGAGTGGAAATGGACTGAAAGCCAAGAAAGGAGAGAGGTGCTGATGGACCCCAGCTGAGAGTGTGGTGAGCTGAGCCTATCTGCCCTGCTCGCTGCTCTCAGGAGAGTTCCCAGTGGGCTTGCCTCAGCCCTGGTAGGGAGGAATTTCCTGGCCTTCTGCCAACTGGCTTATTTCATATGCTTTCTCTCTCTCTCTCTCTCTCTCTCTCTCTCTCTCTCTCGCTCTCCCTCTTCCCAGCCTATTCTGCCACCCACTGCTGTAACAGAAGACCCCACACTTGAATAGTTTATAGAGAAAAAAAATACAGTTCAGGGAGGAGGAGGCATCTGGGCTAAAGGTGAGTAAAGATGGAACTTAATGTGGTTCAGAGCTGGCCTCCTCTGCTTTTGTCTGCTGACGCTTGTGACCAGTGCACAGCAGGAAGGCCTTTGCTGCATGCTGGCCCCTTGACCTTGGGCTTTCCTAGGACCCAGAACTGTGAGAGCATTAAGAAGCTGCCAGGGGGCCTGGGGGATGATGGCTCAGTGGGTAGATGACTTGCTGCAGAAGCTTGTGCACATAACGTTGGACTCAGTAGCACACATCTGTAACCTCAGCTACTACAGTGAGAAGAAGGACAGAAGCCCAGGGAGCCCCCGGGTCAGCTAGAGAATGCAACTGTGAACACCAGATGGCCTCGTACAGGTGGAAGAAAGGCAAATGTCTCCCTTTCGATGTCTCTTACTGAACCCGGAAGTCAGCTGGCCACCAGCAAATCCCAGTGTTTTCCTCTCTCTAATCCATGCCCCACCCCCACCCCTCACCCAAGAATAGGGTTACAGGTGTGCATGCACCAATGCCAGGCCTAGTGCTGGGGATTTGAACTCAAGTCCCCAGATTGCAGCAAGTGCTCTAACGCACCGAGCTCCTTTAATTTGAAGACAATTGTCCTAATTTATAAGCTGGCATTAAATAAGTGGGACTGTCCAGTGCTTTCAATGGCTGTGAGGTTCCTCTTGGAATCACAGCCTTTGGTGAGCCTCCAGTGTCCTTTTGTGCTGACTCTTGGGAGAGGGTTTTATCCTAAGGAGGGGTGTGGGAGTCTCAGGAGTCCTGATTCTCTGATGGACCCAGCCATGTCAGCCAACCAGGTTCATGAAAATCCACAGCTCGACAGAGCGTCAGTGTAGGTCATATGGCCCTGAGGCCATGCAGATCCGACCACAGCTCTGGCTTTCGGTTTACTGATGGGCAGGCAATGTTAGGCAGGATCCATCTGTCCCTGTCAGAATCTACTTCTCAGTGTCTAGATTTGCATGTCTTTAAACTTAACATATCCCTATGTTTTCTGGGCTGGGCTGGGAGCCTAGGGCTCAAGCAATCCATCCTCCTGCCTCCGCCTCACTTGTAGCTTGGACTGTACCTCGTGTGCTCCTCTCTGCACACAGTTCAGTTTCCATAGTCACGAAGCCATCTCATGGAATTGTCAGTTGAGGGAGTACATGACATCAAGGGCCAGGTGGGCTTCTAGTCTGAGCTTCTTTGACCAGTGAGCGTCTTTCTTAGACTGGGCCGGCTGCTTTCGTAGTCTAGGTTAAAGCCCTTCCTTGATGAATGAAGCCTCCCCTTTTCTGCCTCACGGGTGGCTACAAGGTGGCGCCAGAGAGCAGGCATAGGCGCCCTTGGGGGGGGGGGGGTGTTAGCCAAGCAACTTATCCCAGGAGAGGGCAGACCAGAACAGTATCTTGGTTATAATGAGCACTCCCAAAGGAGGTTGGGGGTTCTGTTGGGTCTCTGAGGAATCTGGTCTCTGGCTGCTGTGGAACTTCACAGCTTCTCTTGAAAAACACCCAGTCAAACCCCCTTTGTCACCCAGAGCTACCACCTTTCAAGTCGTGCTGTACTTTATGGTCTTTGTCAAGCCGACTGAGGATATTTAGGCAGAGCTGGGGGGGGCATTTAATTCTATTTTTAATCTGTGTGTTTGTTTTGTTTTTGTTTTGAGACAAGGTCTTACTATGTGGTCCCAACTAGCCTGGAACTCGTTTTATAGACCAGGCTGTCCTCAAACTCACAAAAAATCTGCCTTCCCTGCCTCTGTGTTGGGATTTAAGGCATGTGACACCAGGCCTGGCCATGGGGCAATAAAAAAAATGATTCAATGAACACAAACGTGCTTACATTTTAAAACTTTTCGGTGTTTAGATTTATTTATTATGCTTGCATGTGTGCCTGATCTCATTATAGATGGTTATGTACCACCATTCGGTTGCTGGGAATTGAACTCAGAACCCTTGAAAGAGCAGCCAGTGTTCTTAACCTCTAAGCCATCTCTCCAGCCCCCACTTTAGAACTTTTTGTTATAGTGTGTGTCTGCATGGGCACGTGGAGCTCAGAAGACGACGTATAGTATGTAGGCATTTCTCCCTTTGTGTGGGTGGAACTCTAAAACCAGATCATGACCTTCTAGGTCTCAGAAGCAGCTCTTAGTATCCCCTGAGATAAGTGAGCAAGCAGAGACTGTTTGCCGACACGTCGCTTCCTTTGGGAGATGGTCCAAGATCCTGACACCCCTGTGGCACATGTACACTGAAGTAGTCAGAAGGGCATCTGTGTGGTGCTGAGGCAGGCCCCGGAGCCCCGTGTGTGCTGGGCGAGCATCGCACCCCTGAGCTGCACCCCCAGCCCCTCGCTGTGCCTTTCCTAAACAGTCATGGAAAGCAAATGACAGGCGACTCCACCTCCTCATCCTTCTCATGATGTCTAGTGGAGGAGAGCCGCAGTGCTGTACAGCTTGTGTCCAGAATGTTCTCATCCGTGAAGCACTAGCCCCCCCCCCCCCGCCCCCAAAACTCAGCTTCCGTCTGTTTCCTGCGTGAGTACAGCTCAGAGCATCCAAGCTGCTGTGCCAGGCTCCTCTCACCTAGAGTCAGAATCCCTTGTTAAAGACAAGCCGTGTGTGAAGCATGCCTGTAGTCCTGGCTCATCAGGAGTTCAAGGCCATCTTCAGCTGCATAGTGAGTTCCAGGCCAGCCTGGCTACTTGAGACCCTGTCTCCAAAAGCTAACAACATGGGGCCAATGAGATAGTCGGCAGGTTAAGGTCCTTGCTGCCAGGCTTGATAGCTTGAGCTTCACCTCAAGACCCACACGATGGAAGAATAGAGCTGACTCCTGCGTGTTGTTCTTGGACCTCCGTACATACTCCCGTGAACCCTCTGATTAATAAAATGTAATAATTTTAAAAACCTCTCTGTTTTGTTTTATGACATCTTCACTCTGCAGCTCTGGCTGCTTTCAACTTTCAGCAAACCTCCTGCCTTGGTCTCCCAAGTGCTGAGACTACAAGCCTGAGCCCCAAGCCTGGCTGACATTTTGCTTCTTGGTCTTCGGCGGGGTTTCACTAAGTAGTGGGGCTTGTCCTGGAAACAGAGGTCCTCCTGCTGGGATGACAGCCCTGGCCACCACCCCCAGTCACTTTTCTTGGTCATTATGGGTGGACGTTGGAGCTGCTTCCGTTAAAACGGTCTGGGAAGAACAGGGATGTGCACATATTTGGAGGTCCCTGTGGAGTATGGGGGTACAATCCAGAAAATGACAGGCCACTGTTATTTCAGCGTTGGAGGACTCTCCAGACTGTTTTCCACTGGGCCAGCTGGTGTGTTGCAGCGTCCCTCTAGCGGTGGGTGGCGGGTTCTCACTGTAGTTTGGGTTCTGTGTCTGCTGATGAATCTCCCTATTCTCTTTGCATTGTTTAGGATCCCGCAGGGAGGCCGGCAGCACTTTGGAGCTAGTCGCGCCAGCCCAAAGCTATCCCCTCGGGACTCCGTGGCGCGTGGCATCTGCCAGGAGGAGGGTAGGGTTTTCATAGGAGACCGCAGTGCATGCACACCGGAACCCGCAATTGTCCAGAGCAACCATCCCCAGGGACCCGCTGGATGTCAAGGATACTGTGACCAGTCTCTGGATACCGGCACCGCGGGCCGCCAGCACGCAGTCCCGGGTCCCTGCCGGCAGCGGGAACACAGGATGAGTGAGGAATGTGAGGGAGGCGCTGCGCCCAGGTGAGGCGGGTGGGCACACGCAAGGAAGTTGGGAGTCACGTAGGTGTGGTGCGAGAAAGCTGGGAAGGTAGGGGGGCTCCGGGCCCTGATGGGCAATCTAATCACCGCGGCAGCAGCGCTGGCCTTCTGTGGTACCGGAAAAGTACCGTCCCAACTGCAGCTCGCAAGAGAGTATCTGTGAGGTCGAGTTCCTTCCTTAAGAAAGTTACCCTGCCGCGGGGATGAAAACCCCGAAGGTGTCTAAGCCAAGAATGAAACTCCCTGCCTGTCTGCAGCAGCCCACCGCGACCACTAGGGCAGAGCTCCAGGCTAAGGGGCATGGTTTCCAGAAAGGCAAAACCAGGTGGGGCTTGATGGGTGTGGTTAACTTGGGCGTCTCTAGTGTGGAATGGGGAGAGGGTTTGGCCCTGAACTCACAGAAGTTCTGCCTGCCTCTGTCTCTTGGATGCTGGGATTAAAGGGGTGTACCTTCAAGATTTCATTCTTATTTTTATTTATGAGAATTTGTCTGTGGGGGTTGTACACATTAGTGCAGGGCGCCTGGAGGGTGTTGGATCCCCGGAGCTGAGTGGGTGTGGGAACCCAACTCAGAGTCTCTGCAATAACAAGTGGGCTTAACCACTGAGCCATCTCCCTCCGCCCCATGACTTTATTTTTAGTCACGTTAATTAATTGTGATTTTACTTGAGGCGGGGACTCTTACATCCTAGTCTGGCCTTAAACTCGATATGGAACCAAGGATGACCTGGAACTCCAGATGCTCTTGCCTCTGCTTCCTGAGTGCTGGGGTCACCGGGGTCACAGAGGTCATAGGGGTCACAGGGGTGTGCACTGTCTGGTTTATCTGTCACTGGGGGTGGTACCCAGGGCTTTGTGCGTGCTAGATAGCCTCCGCTAACTATGTGACAGTCCTAGCCCTACTTTTCATTTCAGTGTTGATGACAATATTGCAAGCTAGGAACAGGAAGTATAGGCCCCATTTGCTCCCTCTCTTCTCTTTCCCTCCCTCCCTCCTTTCTCCCCCCTCCCTGTTTTGTTTTGTTTTGTTTTGTTTTGTTTTGTTTTGTTTTGTTTTGTTTATGAGCCAGGGCCTTTCTCACTATGTTTTCAGGGCTGACTTCATACTTGACATCCTCCTGCCTCAGCCTGGCAAATGCTAGGAGTTCAGACTTGTGCCGCTAACCCCATCTCTTCTCTTCCTTTTGAATGTTTCCTTCTCAGAGGCAGCACTACATGAGGGCCAAGTGTCCTCATAGCTGTGGTTTCTCTCTGGGAGATCTAATCATGGGTGGCTAGAAACAAACTGAGACTCAGAAGTCCTATTTGTCTCCAGTGTTGTCAATACTGAGGAGCTGGAGGAGATTTTGCTACCATTTCTCAGGTGAGAAGGGTAAAATCGAGGCTGGGAGAGGGTGAAGAATAAGAATCCAGGTTTGAATTCTGACCTGCCTGCCTTGAAATTATTTCAGTCACATCCATACTGCCTGTAAGGCACAGGCCACCTGTGATCATAACTGTGAACTAAAGCCACTGTCAGATGCTGCCTCAGGGGAGCTGGCTGCAGCACACAGCGTCCTAGGGCTGGGAGCATCTGGGAGATCTACCGGCAAAAAGGAGCCATGGCTCAGTCTCTTCCCACACCTTTGTGACGCTCTCTAGGGGGGAAAAACCAACTCACTTCCTTATGGTGTCTAAGAAATAAAATACTGAGTTGAAAGGACTTCGCTCTTTTTATTGTCTTGATGCCAAGAGGACTTCGGGGGAGGAGCTCGGGCTCTGGAAGAAAAGAGGAGTTAGAGTCCCAGCACTGAGCCCAGACTCCTGGCGACAAAGCGGACCTGTGCAAGGAAAGGTGAGACTTGCTTCTTCATTGGCAGGGAGGGGACAAGTGACAATGAGGGGCCATTTGTCAAACAGTTCCCCTTGCCCCTGCCACCAGCTGGGTGGCAGCAGCCTGCCCAACAGGGTGAAGAAGACAGCTAGAAAGGTGTGCTATGTGCAGGAGCTGAAAGAGACGAGCTTTAAAGGGTTATTTTTAAAAAGGAAGTGCCTGCTTCCTTTTTCTTTATGTCTGCCTAAGCTGTCTTCTTCCCAGAGGCATTGCCTGATGAGCTCTTTTCCTGGAAACAAGTCTTCCAGGCTATTAATGCCTGGGCCACACAACAGTCCCAGACCATCTCAGAGTCACAGAGTACTCTGTGTCACAGAGTACAGGTCACAGAGTACTGAGGGGATGTTTCTGCAGGACAGAGGGAAGCTGAGGTAGGAACACAGAAGGAGGTCACAGAAGTGCGGGGGGGGGGGGGGGGTTTGGGAATGGGTCGGGGGAGAAGACGCACACAGGGTTGCCCTGTAGCTGATTCCTGGCTGTGCACACAGTGAACGAACGTTAGCCGAAAGAATGCTCATCTGGAAGTCCAGAGCACTCTGGTTAGGACCACATGCGCTCTGGTTGCCTCCTACCTAGTTAGAATCTAGGCCTTCCTAGTCCCAACTGTGTCTTGGTAAATTACTGTTTCCTCCGGCCTTGGCTTCCCCATCTGTAGCATGGGTAAGATGCTCCGAGCTCACACCTCTACAGGAAAAGGTCAGAGCTGATAAGAATACATGATGTATTATCCCCTTGACTTCTGCTGCCTCCTCTTGCTCTTCTTCCTCTGCTAGCATTGATGATGTGGTAGATGGTAGCGACCAAAGCTTAAGGCCCTTGGGCAGAATGGCCTTGGGGTCGCATCCCATCCTGCTTCCGTTTTCCTGTGCAACCTTGAGCAAATTATACAACCTGCTTGATCTCAATAGCATCGTCATAATACGAGCCAGCCAGACCTCTCCAGAAGGTGTGACGGTTTGGTTGCTGAGAAGGGAGAGCTTGATCCAGTGTGGACACATAGGCAAGCCCCCAGTTCATAGTTCCTTCTTTGTCGGTGTTGGCGTTACTCTCTGAAGCGGAGGGAGGAGGAGTGTTCAGTGGGGACGGATATTAAAGGCAGGATGTGAGCCTCCCATGGAAGTGCAACACCTGTGATCCCAGCACTTGGGAGACTGAAGCAGGAGGATTTCAATTTTGAGGCTCCTGAGCAAGAATTGGCGTCCAAAAATCAAACAGAAAGACAAACAAGCAAACAAAAAAGAGAAAGGAGGAAGAAGGAGAGAGAGAGAGGAGAGAAGGTTAGAGAGATGGTTCCATGGATAAGAGCGCTGTTTGAGCATGAAGATCCCAGCATTTACGTAAAAGCTGTGTGTGGTTGTGGGCCCCTATATCCGAACACCATCCGGCACAAAGACAGAATTGCTGGCCACCACCAGGTTCAGTAAAAGACTCTGTCTCGAGGGAACAAAGCGGGAGGGGACAGCTCAGGACACCCAGCATGTGCTCCCTTCCCGTGTGCAAATGCACTCACGGTGGGAAGTGGGCTCTCAGGAAAAGTCCTCCAGCAGGGTTAGGCCGAAGGCTGTCATCCAATCACCTGTTGGATATTTTCACCATGATTTCCCAGAATGAGGTGATGAGACTGTTATTGCTGAGGTCATTTTAAAGTTCTTGGGTTCAATGTCCTCCAAGGTCAAGTCAGATATGGCCTTTCCTTGTGAGGCGGATTCAGCCAAGTCTTCTGTCACAGAGATGAGAAAGTCAATTGAGAGAATCTGTGTTGTTTGCATTTGGGTTTTTGGCAGCGTATTCTTTAGTGTGAAAAGTTATGAAAGGTACTTACTTGTCCAAAATGATTTCAGGGCTGGGAAGATGGCGCAAATCGTAAAGTACTTGCTTTGTTTGCATGAGGACTTGAGTTTCAGCCTCCAAATCCATGGGAAAAGGTAGCCACAGAGAGCTGGTTTCATGGCTAAGAATTCTCACTGCTCTTTCAGAGGCTCGAGGCTTGATTCCCAGCACCTGTGTGGCAGCTCACACCCGGCTGTCTATAACTCCAGTTGCTGGAGACCAGACCTTCTTCTAACCTCTCAGGGGTCCTACACACATGTGGTACATACACTCAGGTGCACATTCATGTGAGTGTATGCAGACAAACACACACGCACACACACACACACACACACAATTTCAAACAGCACAAAGAAGATGATAAAAATTAAACCCTTCCTTCTTGTGTCTCCTGTGCCAAACCTTGAACATTGTTTGGTCACATGGCAGATGACCTCCATATCTGGGAATATATATTTTGGTTACTGTGGTAACCGCCTTTAACCTTATGGGGTCTGTTATCTCATTGGTTATTTCGGAATATCCTGCGCTTTGGTGCTTAGTCTGTGTAGCCATTCCACGTGGACTCTGTTAAGAGGGCTCAGGAGTCCACCTCACCTATGCTGTCTCCTCTCCCTTCCTCCTATTTGGTCCCCTTCCGGTTCTCTTTATTATTTCAGTCATTTTCTTTTGTAGCTATGGATCAGGATATCTCTGGAGATGCTTGCTCAGGGAAACTCTTTGTTGGCTTGTGCTGTGTGTATTGTGAGATGGTGAGAGCTGAACCTACATGTATGCCAGAGACGCCAACAAGCATACTGTGCTAGTTCTCTCTCTCTCTCTCTCTCTCTCTCTCTCTCTCTCTCTCTCAGTTTTTGAGACAAGGTCTCTCTCTGGCTGTCCTGAAACTCTATGTAGACCAGGCTGGCCTCGAACTCACAGAGATCCACCTACCTCTGCCTCTCAAGTGCTGGGATTAAAGGTGTGCACCACAGTGTCTGGCAGTTACTTTTCTCATTGCTGCGACAAAATGCACAGCAAAAGCAAATTAAGGAAGGGAGAGTTTATTTGGCTCACAGTTTGAGGGCGCAGCACGTTACGGTGGGGAAATCTTGGCAGCAAAAGTCTGAGATGCTTTTATACTACAACCCACTGAGAGCAGAAGGGATGGAGGGCGGTGCTCGGTTCCATGCCCTGTACTCAGTGTGAGACCCCAGCCCATGGCATAGATCTCCACAGAAGGGGGGAGGTCTGTCCACGTCTGCTTATCTAGTCTAGAAATGGCTTCTTTGACCTGCCTAGAGGTTTGTCTCAAAAGACACTCTACAGACCATCAGGTTGACCACTGGGCTTAACTCTCTCTCTCTCACACACACACACACACACACACACACACACACACACACACACACACAC